>NW_022991098.1:0-256317 GCF_902827175.1 Gymnodraco acuticeps
ACGGTTGGAGCTGTATGAGCGTCAGGCTGCGGGTGATGCTTCTTCTGCAGGTGGACGAGGGGCTGTGGTCAGACCCAGTGAGGAGCTGAGGTCAGACCCAGTGAGGAGCTGAGGTCAGACCCAGTGAGGGGCTGAGGTCAGACCCAGTGAGGGGCTGAGGTCAGACCCAGTGAGGGGCTGAGGTCAGACCCAGTGAGGGGCTGAGGTCAGACCCAGTGAGGAGCTGAGGTCAGACCCAGTGAGGGGCTGAGGTCAGACCCAGTGAGGAGCTGAGGTCAGACCCAGTGAGGGGCTGAGGTCAGACCCAGTGAGGGGCTGAGGTCAGACCCAGTGAGGGGCTGAGGTCAGACCCAGTGAGGGGCTGAGGTCAGACCCAGTGAGGAGCTGAGGTCAGACCCAGTGAGGGGCTGAGGTCAGACCCAGTGAGGAGCTGAGGTCAGACCCAGTGAGGGGCTGAGGTCAGACCCAGTTGGTTGGACAAAGTGTACTATAAATGAAGTGTGTGCCATTTTGTGCAAAAGTTTGGTTTTTGTAAGTGTTTATTTAGTTTTGGGTGCAGTGCTTCATTTTTGCAAGATGCGTTGCACTTTAGGTTTGTGGTTTTGTGCAACCCTGTCTCCTAAAAATGACGTTCCCACAGAACTAAACTGCATTCTCAATTACGTTTAGCTAGAAACGTATTTTCTCCCACGTTACGTTTCTTATGAACGTATCAAAATTACAGCCTCGCCTACTGATTTCAAAGGTGTGCTCTAAAATGATATTTATAAATGACTATTATCATTATTATAAGCAAGACAATAAATGGCAAAGATATGTAGAAATAAACAGTATTTGAGATACGTTCATAATGAACGTAACGTGGGAGAAAATAAGTTTCTTGCTAAACGTAATTGAGAATGCAGTTTAGTTCTGTGGGAACGTCATTTTTAGGAGACAGGGTTGTTTTGTGAATTGTGTTTCGTGTTTTGACCAAATGAGCCCTGTTGTCAAAAAATGTGTTTTAGCAATTGAAAAAAACTGTAATGTACACTATTTGTAAACTTCCGATCTAAACTTTTTCTTTATTATAACATAATATATTAATCCAACTAAGTTGTAACTATAAGCTATATATTGTGTTTTACTAATACTATTAGCTGTGAGTGCTTTGAGCTGTTCATCACTGAGCTTTCCATGCACTGCGTTAATATGACTGTATAGAATGCACTTAAGAATGAAACAGTCAGTTTTAAATGGTTAAACACTGGATGTTTGTGTGCGTGCTACAGCCCCCCACAGAGATATGTGTGTGTGTGTGTGTGTGTGTGTGTGTGTGTGTGTGTGTGTGTGTGTGTGTGTGTGTGCACGCCAGGAGTCCCTCATAAAGCCGTCTAATTACTGAGTCTTTGTGTGAGGGCAGAGCTCAGCGATTACAGAGTGAGTGAGACGGGTGAGTCGGACCTCAGGCAGGGAGGTGGGGGGGGCAAACAGAAGCGGGGTGTAGCATATTGACTGTAGTAATATTGTCACCGCTCAGGTGTTACCATACCTTTTGTGACGAAGGTAACTTCGTCACTATGGACTGACTGCTTCAGGCCGGGTAATTGTGTGCACCTGGCGTCCTGTGTTGTCTCCTCCCCCCCTCACCTGTGTCTTGTTGTGCTGATTAGTGTGTGTATTTAGGCTCTGTTTCCCTGTCTGTTGGGAGGCTGGTAGTGTGTGAGATCCTTGTGGCTGGTAGGATGTGTGCACAGGAACAGCAGGATTGAGGCTGTGTCCTGTGCTCAAGTTGAATAAATGCCCACGTCGGGTTATATTTTTGGACGTTCTGCCTCTGCCTCCTTGCTTGGTCTGGGCCGCTCAACGGTCAGCTTCACAGTTGGTGTCAGAAGTGGGATTCGACCAAGTATGGAAGTGAACATTTTGAGAGGAAAGAAGAGGGACCAAAGAGAGGAACCGCGGCTGGGGGTGGCTATGCCTGGAACGGACCAGGGGGCCACGGCTGTTGAGGCAGCAGGAGACGAGAAACAAGCAGCAGGAGACGAGAGACAAGCAGGTGGAGCAGCTGGAGAAGGAGAAGAGGGAACTCCAGGAGCGCCTGAAGAACCAGGAGAAAAAGATTGACTACTTTGAGAGGGCTGAACGCATTGAACATGAGCAGCGAGAGGAGGAGGATCGGGAGTACCAGGAGCGTCTGCGCAAACTCGAGGAGCAGGAACGAAAGCAGCGCGCTCGTCAACAGGAGATCGAGGAGCGTGAACGCCGTCGTGACGAAGAGAAACGGGTCCCAGCCGAGGAGAAACCCAAGGATTGGAGCGAAAAGGAGGTTGCAAAAGACACTGCTTCCTGGGGAGAGGGGGAAGGAAATGTGACGAAGGTAACTTCGTCACTATGGACTGACTGCTTCAGGCCGGGTAATTGTGTGCACCTGGTGTCCTGTGTTGTCTCCTCCCCCCCCCTCACCTGTGTCTTGTTGTGCTGATTAGTGTGTGTATTTAGGCTCTGTTTCCCTGTCTGTTGGGAGGCTGGTAGTGTGTGAGATCCTTGTGGCTGGTAGGATGTGTGCACAGGAACAGCAGGATTGAGGCTGTGTCCTGTGCTCAAGTTGAATAAATGCCCACGTCGGGTTATATTTTTGGACGTTCTGCCTCTGCCTCCTTGCTTGGTCTGGGCCGCTCAACGGTCAGCTTCACACCTTTGCAAGTGGTTAGAGAGCCATTATGTCAATAACCTGATTTCTCAGTGAGGGGGTCAATGATTGATGGTTTTTATCCTCACTCTATGCTTTACCTCCAACGTCTTCAATGCAAAAGCAACATTTTAAATGTATACACTTCCTTCTATACCCAGTGGTTTTCAGTCCATTTGGTTTTTACAGCATGTCAAATATCAACTGAAACTTACAGTAATCAGTAACATAGGATCACATGGTTTTGTTTAATGCTTCTATCAGTACCATTATTCTGCACACAAAAGTGTCAAGAGTCTTTAGTTTAGTTTAATAACTGCACTTTTCCAGTCTTTCTGACCAATCAAAAATACTTTGAGTATTCCCGTCAGTGTTCCCATACACTTACACACACTCATATCCATATCTCTATGCATACAATAAAACATAGTGATGTGTAAAGATTGTGAACAGTTTGGAGAGTTTGTCCTCGGAGCATTGTCTGGACTTGTGTCGTGTATCACGGTGAGGCTCAGAGTCACTGACATGTGCATTTCCTGCTGTCCTCTGCAGCAAGGCTGGATGCATTTGTTCACTTTTGAAAACATAGAATCAACTTTGGAAGGGTCTCAGTGATATAAGGACATGTTGAGGCCCTAGCATGTGTCAGCACTGCCCCCCCACAGAAGAAGCCTCTGCTCCCCCTGCTGCTGGTCTGGTTCCATGTTATAGATGCTGATAGATGACTATAAATTGATGGTAGGAGTGAATCGTTTCTGTTTCGGCTCTGTGACTGTCAGACGATCCCTCATGAAACCTGTATTTTGAGTTGGACACAGTGAGGAGTTATCCCTGTTCTTGCATTCATGTGTAGGTTTACTGTTTGGATTTTTTGTTTTTGGAGAAACATTCTCTGAAAGGGCTCTTCTGCAGCAGCTGAGCCAGAACACCCTGTGGAAACTCAACATCTCAAACAAAGCGCCAAAGAGAGGAAGACAGTGGGTCTCAGTGGGTCTCAAACGTTTTGGTCACCATTAATGTAAACAATTATTTCCGAGGCACACGTTTATATGATCATTATAGTTATAAAAAAATAAGAGAATACATGAAAAACAGCTATGAAATACTATATGACAGTAAAACAAGAATACAGTTTAAAAGAGTGATTTATAAAATATCCATAAAGAAATAGTAAATCTGTTTACAATTCTGTTTCATCTGGGTGTTGAGAGATGTATCCATAGATCTCTTCATTTTGCTCTCAAAGTGCACCAGATTGATGCTTTTCAACTTCAATATTTAAAATCTTCCCGGGGGAGCATGCCCCCGGACCCCCCCTATGTGAGGTCCACACACCACCTATAAAAATAGCACTTTACCCCTGCTTACACCTATATGCCGAGACTTGATATCGAGCCTTCATTGTAACAGTCGCGGGTACATAGTGTATGTGCGTGGGGAGTGTTGCAGTAGAAAATTCCTCTGTAGCGACCGGTAGATTAATGGGAAACCCTAAATGTTTGAGCACCCTCTATGAAAGGTCAAGCTACCCCACAGCACCCCCAAAAGAAATCTCTGGCGCCGCCACTGAGCCTGACTATTTGTGTTGGGGGGGCCCGACTTTTTTTTTTCTCCAAAGGGGGGGCCTGACCGAAAAAGTTTGAGAACCACTGCATTACACATACACAACTACAAATGAACAATAATAAACAAATACAAAATATAAAAAAACTGTCTGTTCTCTTTTAAGTTTTAAACTTAATAAATGAGCAGAAATCAGCTAAATCCAGTTGAGGATCTGAAGCCATCTCCCCCAGGTCTGCTGTTTGCTCTCTCCCTCTCTCCACAACAGACAGCAACCATTTGTCCAATAAGATGATATTTCAACGTAAATATATACTGAGGGGGGAAGGGTTGCTGTGGTCAAACCCCCATGAGGCTGTAGCCCCCTGCTACAGTAACAAGATCAGCAGTTTAAAGTCAATGCAAGGACACTTGCAGTTAGCTACCAGAAATACATTCAGAAGGGTTTCCCTTCATACTGTCAGGTTGTGAGTGTATGCGTCCGTTTTCAAATAACAATATCAGCTCAGTGTTTCCCCTATATACAAATAGCGGCGGCGCAGCTGATGAAAGTGGGGGATGTTGGCTTATCAGGCGCCCGCAGCTCACAGCCAAAGTGCGAGCGTGGGAGCGAGAGAGAGAGCGAGGGAGAGGGAGAGAGGGCACACCGGTACCGGCGCTGTTGTTATTAGAATCTGGTGCTAGCTGCGCTAACGGATATAAGAAGAAGATGTTTCTACAACCAGGGTGGAGGAGAGCTCTCCTGTCAGACTGAGAGGCTCAGTGGGTAAAGGACTCTCTGAGTGTTCAGATAGTTCATTTTAGTCTAAGTTATCTCAGTGGGTCTCAAACAAATATGTGTTTACAAATTATGTAAACACATATTTCCAAGGCACTCCTTTATAATTATTAGGATAAATAAAAACAGGTTTGAAATCATTCCAATGTATACTATAGGACATTAAACCAAAAATATGGTTTAAAGTTGGAGAGATACAAAAATATGCATAAATAAATAAATGTTAACTAGGTAAAATAAGATATGAATGAACAACACAAATAAAATAAGTTACATGTATTTGTTATTGGCTATGGTAGGTTATTGGTTATGTTCACATACTTATTTGATTATTAAAATGTAAACCGATCTTTTTCATATGGGTGTTTAGAGTTGTACCCCCTAGATCAGGTCTCTAGTAATTGTGTGCTCAAAATGCACCAGATTGAAACATGTTACTTTAAAATGTTCAAAACAATCTTCCCGGGGGGACATACCCCCGGACCCCCCTAGAGGATGTGACATCCACCCCCCAATTAAAACATACTGAATACATTTGAAGCCATTTTGACGTATATGACCTATGTCAATACGTTTCTGTTTTTGTAGTGTATTTGTGTTTTGTAGAGATTTTTCATTTATTCTTTATATATAAAATTGCGCCTAAAATCTCGCCTAGGGCAGCAAATTGTCTAGAACCGGCCCTGGTACTAGGCCTCAAGAGCCTTTCTTGTGCTGGCAGACACATAGAAACTTGGCGGGGCGCACTTCGCACACTCTAAAAAATTCCACGCGCTCCGCGCTCACATTATGCTAGGCTCACGTGCCTTAGCACCGCTGCTATGACTCCATCCTAGGGGAAACACTGCAGCTTCACAGTTTAATTCCTGATATAAATATTTTCCGGGGGGTGCACAGAGACAACATATTTTCCCAAGCTTAGCAAAGACTTGAAAACCAGTAAATAGAGATAAACATTAGCAAATAAGAATCAGACAATGATATTATTAAAGTAAGTAAGTGTGTAATATGTTTCTGTTATACCAGCTGTTACACATGCTGTTTTTAGAAAAGGAAAGTGTACTGTATTTATGCACACGCACATACAGTAGGCTACCCGCGGCTGTTACAATGAAGGCTCGATAATCAGCTCACGGCATATAGGAAGGATAAAGTGCTATTTTTGATAAGTGGGGGGCAGACCAGCCTCCTAGGGCTGAAGTTCAAGTTAAATTATTGAAGTTAAAAGCATCAATCTGGTGCACTTTGAGAGCAAAATGAAGAGATCTATGGATACATCTCTCAACACCCATATGAAACAGAACTGTAAACAGATTTCTTTATGGATATTTTACTAATCACTCCCCTTTTAAACTGTATTCTTGTTTTACTGAGATGTAGTATTTCATACCTGTTTTTCATTTATGCTCTTATTGTTTTATAGGCTAACTATAATGATCATATGAAGGTGTGCCTCGGAAATACTTGTTTACATAAATGATGATCAAACTATTTCGAGACCCACTGAGATAACTTAGACTAAAGTTAACTATCTAAACACTGAGAGAGTCCTTTACGAAGTCCTTTACCTCACTGAGCTGACGTTATCTGACAGGAGAGGACTTTCCTTTCACTTAGTTGTAGAAACAGCTTCTAATATCCGTTAGCGAAGCAACAACAATCTTGCTCTCTCTCTGCTCTCGCCTGGCGCCGCCCCTGTCTATCGGTCCTCCATATTGCCAGCCTGTATCTCCTCTTTTCCTCCATATCAGACAGTTTAACCTCCATTTCCTTCTGGCAGCACTGGCTCAGGTTCCACAGCTCACACTGGACAGAGGGAGGACTGATGTACCTGTGACATGTCTATAAAAACACACCATCATGAACAGAAGATGTGGTGAAAATATACATGTACTTATTGCTCTGTCTGGATCCCTCACTGGATTAACATTGATGCAGCAGTGCTCCATCACATCCCTCTCTTCTGTCACTACAGTGCCATAGCAGTTGATTTGAGTATTACTGTCTTTAAACCCCATTAATTACATTTTGAAAGACTCTCGAGCTGTGAGACAGGCACATCACAGGTATTTTCTATTTTTCAAAAGGTAGTGACTCATCCTTAACATATTCATGCACACGTGATATTGTGTCAGTAAATGGGCCAATGCCACCAGAAAATACATTTTCTTATCATAGGTGTTTTTTCAACATGATATGTGTATTAAACACAAATCTCTGTTTACTAACTGCCTCACCTTTCATCTTTCATGTAAAGTGATATACAGTAAACGGAAATAAGCAACAAAATGACGAAAACTTAAACAAAACGTGACACTCCCACAGTACTGACACCCCGTCAAATATATTTATAGAGCCTGTCTGTCAGAAACATGTCCATAATTGAATGATTCATTTTGCATGGGTTGGCTCAAATGATGAGAGAATGATTAGAAATTGTGAAACATATGAACACTTTGCAGAGAAACGACTCATCAGAAGGCTTTTGGAGTAATGGATTACATGTAAGATTACATAATATACAAAACAAGATGACTGTATTTCATAATGATAGACACTGTAAATGATATACTGTAAACAAACAAAAACACAAATTAGTAGTAAGCAACAAACTAAATGTTCAGATGTTAAAATGAATAATGCACATATTTAAATGTGAATCTATTTATGGTACCTGGTAAAAGCAACCCGGTATCACGACAAGACATGAACATGTGCCAACATGTGTAGTAGGGGCTTGGACTGTGAGCCGTAGGGTCGCCGGTTCAAGTCCCTGACCAGACCTAAATATGGAGTGTGGACTGCTACTTGGAGGGGTCCCAGTTCAACTCCTGCCCTGCCGTGGTGCCCTTGAGCAAGGCACCGGACAACCCCCTTCCCCCCTCACTCCCATTGCTCCCCGGGCGCTGTGTGTTTTGGGGTTTCTATGTGTTTGTATGTGTTTTTGACTTTGCATATCGTTTTTGTATTTGCAGCGTTTTTCTGTTGCGTTTGTTTTCGGGGGTTGTGTGTTGTATTTAGTTTGCATCATTTCCGTAAATGCAGCGTTTTTTTGTTGTATTTGTTTTCAGGATTTGTTTGTTTTTCATTTCATTATTTGCAGCTGTTTCCTGCTTATGTATGCGTTTTTGGCCATTGTTCCGCGTTTGCACCTGCCGGCCACCGTAACATAATCCCCCAGAGAAGAAATTAAAATAAAGAAAGTTACAATAAAAAAGTAATACTTAAATTAATAAATGTAGTCTGGTATCGGATCACTAGAAAGACTGCTGTCATCAGACTGGCTATTACTTGCTCTGCTCAACCCCCCTCCGTTTAAATGCTCCGCCTGCTCCTAACTCTAACCACCAATCACAGAGCTCCATCTGGCCTAGCATACACTTTGCATTCATGTCAGATTAACCGCCAATGTAGAGCAAGGCTGGCTGGAAATTTTACAAACATTGACACATTTGTGATTAAAAAACAAAAAACTTAAAGCGATGCTACGAGTACCTCCAGCAGTGCCCAGCCAACGTCAATGGTGATTGAAAACAAATCAAATGTTGATACTTAGTAGCTGTGTGGGCCTATGTGTTGTTGGTTAATTGACTGTATTTTACTGTGTGGGCTTGTATGCTTTCTTTGAGTGTGGAACAACATATAGCTGATAACTTATTTGACTGCGGTCTGTGTCTCGGTGGTATCTAATTTGTGTTGGATTGTGCACTTGGCCTATGTTCATGTGAGCCTATTCACTAAATAATCTTGGTGGTGGCATTGATTATTACTTTCTGTGCTTTTCATGGTGTTTTCGTTAGTTAAACTTTTGATCTCCAATCATATTTTTGTATTATTAATGGCCTTGTAGTGATCAATGAACGAGTGGAGCTGGCCACTGCTTGGCTTTAAGCGACACAGGCGCGCACCTGTGTGTGTGTGTGTGTGTGTCGTGTTCACTGTTAATTTCCCCCTCCACCCACCAGGGTGGGGTCTGGAGGACGGGCTTGGGCTGACAGCCCAGGGGCATGGCAAAGGACCAGGAAAGGGTCTCGGGCGGACGGCCCGGGGGCAAGGCAGAGTCCAAAATGGGGACCATGGAGGGGTGAAGGCAGCGGCAGGAAGAGTCAGGGGGCCGGGCCCGAGGGTGAAGGCAACGGCAGGAAGAGTCAGTGGACCGGGCCCGAGGGCGAAGACCGCGGCTCTCAGGGGGCCGGGCTCGAGGGCGAAGACTGCGGCTCTCAGGGGGCCGGGCTCGAGGGCGAAGACTGCGGCTCTCCGGGGGCCGGGCTCGAGGGCGAACACCAGACAGCTCCGGAGGCCGGGCAGGAAGGCGCTGACGGGACAGTGCCGGAGACCGGGCGGGACCCGGTGTCGGAGCTGGTGGGACAGGCCTCGGCAGGATCCCCCATGGAAGAGGACCAGGACACGGGATTTGCAGGACCCCCGGCAGGAGGGTAGTCGGCGGGGCGTCCAACAGCACAGGACAAATGGTTGGCAGGACCCCCGGCAGGAGAGTAGACGGCGGGCCCTCCAACGGGACAGGACAAAGGGTTGGCAGGACCCCCGGCAGGAGAGTAGACGGCGGGACCTCCAACGGGACAGGACAAAGGGTTGGCAGGACCCTCGGCAGGAGAGTAGTCGGCGGGGCCTCCAACGGCACAGGACAAAGGGTTGGCAGGACCCCCGGCAGGAGAGTAGTCGGCGGGGCCTCCAACGAGACAGGACATAGGGTTGGCAGGACCCACTGCAGGAGAGTAGTTGGCGGGACCTCCAACAGGACTGGACATAGGATTGGCAGGACCCCCGGCAGGAGAGTAGTCGGCGGGACCCCCAACAGGACAGAACATGGAGTTGGCAGGAGCCCCAGCGGAACCTCCATCGGCACTTCAGTAGGGACTTGAGTTGGGACTGGCGAGGGAACTCGAGAGGGGACTCGAGAGGTGACTCGAGAGGGGACTTGAGAGGAAACTGGAGAGGGGACTCGAGAGGGAACTTGAGATGGGACTAAAGGAGGGACTGGAGATGGGACTAGAGATGGGACTAGAGGAGAGACTTTAGAAAGGACTTGAGAAAGGACTAGAGAAAGGACTAGAGAAGGGACTAGAGAGGGGACCAGAGATGGGACTATAGGAGGGACTAAAGGAGGGACTAGAGGAGGGACTAGAGGAGGAACTAGAGGAGGGAACTGGAGGAGGAACTAGAGGAGGGAACTCGAGAGGGGACTCGCGAGGGGACCTAGAGGAGGGACTAGAGAGGGGACTAAAGGAGGGACTAAAGGAGGGAACTCGAGAGGGAACTCAAGAAGGAACTCGAGAGGGAACTCGAGAGGGGACTCGAGAGGGGACTCGAGAGGGGACTCGAGAGGGGACTCGAGAGGGGACTCGAGTAGGAACTTGAGAGGTGACTCGAGAGGGGACTCGAGAGGGGACCTGAGAGGGAACTGGAGAGGGAACTGGAGAGGAGACTCGAGAAGGGACTTGAGAGGAGACTGGAGAGGAGACTGGAGAGGGGACTCGAGAGGGGACTCGAGAGGGGACCTGAGAGGAGACTGGAGAGGGAACTGGAGAGGGGACTCGAGAGGGGACTCGAAAGGGGACTCGAGAGGGGACTCGAGAGGGGACCCGAGAGGGAACTCGAGAGGGGACTCGGGTAGGAACTCGAGAGGGGACTCGGGTAGGAACTTGAGAGGGGACTTGAGAGGGAACTTGTGTCGGTTGGTACGAGGACACGGGGAGCTGGCGTCGTCTGGGGAGCCAGCAGGAGACGAGGTGCTGGAGTCGGCCGGTACACCGACAAGACTCGGGGAGCTGGCGTCGGCTGGGGAGCCAGCCCTGTAGCCGAAACTGGAGTCGAGCCCATGGCTTCCGAGGCCGGTACTGAAGCCGGAACCATGGCTGCTGGGGCCGGAACCATGGCTGCGGGGGTCGGAATTGAAGCCAGAATCATGGCTGTAAGGTCTGGTTCTGGAGCCGGAAACATGGCTGTAAGGTCCGGTTACAGAAACACACACCCTGGTTGTGGTTACCTGGGGTCAGAAATAAGGATGAAATAATCTTAGCAGAGATCCTTTCCAGATAGGTGTAATATTTGCTTGCTTTGATATCTACAGAAGTTAGAACATGGAAGTAACTGGCAGAGGTATTTTGCTGGTGGTTACATTAGTAGTGGTAAAGTAAGTAGCAAACTGTCTTTGGCCATACGCTGGGAGAATACTTTCTTACTCTAGGAGAAAAAACACACCCAAGTCACAGCTGGTCAGAAACAGAGGAGAAATAGGGTTCCAGCAGAGATTCACATCGTTCTTGTGATGAAGAGCTCAGTTAGTTGACCCAGCGGACAACCAACAGTTTACCCAGCATCCAGCAGTGAGAGGGAACTGTGTTAATAAACAAACGTTCTACTCGTCACCACACTCTTTTATGTCTCCCAAACAACCAGATCCAACCACATCCACAGCTGTGGAATACACAGCATGTCAAAGTTTGGACGAATCCCATCTGCTACAGCTCGGCTCATAGGCTGCAACATAGATGGGAGACGCATATTTATTCACAATATAACAAAACCTAAGGACTCGACAAAACTAAACAAATGTGGAAGTCAGTTATCAGTAATGTGTGTGTGAATTGGTGTGTGAAATGTGCATCAAACAAGGCAGCAACCGTCCAACAGAAGAGTGAGAGGGCCCAGTATGGCATGGTGTCGGCCTTGATATGCTGAACACCTGAAACACCACTGACAGCCAGCAGAACACACAGGGAGACCCCTAGTGGAGGGAGGGGGTCGTAACAACGGTGGTCCATGAGCAGCTTCTCCTGGCTTCAGACAGCATGATGGACTCAGCAGAGCCGTGAACCGGTTTGGTGCTTTGTTTACAGCATTACACTACTTGATAGCATCCATTTTTGTATATGAGCTCATTGTTAATTTTATCCAAAGAGGATTTGCAAATTAGAAGACTGACCAACAACAGTTATGTGAATGCATGTAGCATATACATTTAGTCTTTATTAGTAAATTATTAATGCATATAATCAATAATCGGTGCTTATAAAAAAAATATATATATATATACTGTAGACCTGTATACAATCTTTTGATATAAATACTGTAAGGACCAGTTTGAACAGGAGAAAGGACAGTTAGCAAATGCTGTGTTCACATGAGCATCTTAAAACTGTAAAACTGTCAGAAATGAAAAATCATTTCTCTTTGCTGCATGCTGAGGAGCAATGTTAAGGGGCGCTGTGGCCCAGTGTCAGATCCCTTACATGAACTGTCAACTGTCACAACTGTCCGTCAAGACAGCTCAGCTCCCCAGCAGGGGGCCACGGTAATTCCCCAGCCATGTGGTGTGTCTGCACGAGTGTGTGTGTCTGTGTGAGCATGTGTGTGTGAGAGAGAGAGACAAGCACTCAAAAACAGAGCAGTAAGTCAACCCATTACTAATTGTGGCTCACTGTTTGATGTCTGTTGTTTGGCTCTGAGGTGCATTTTAGAAGTGGAGTATGGTGATTAAGTGTGTGTGTGTGTGTGTGTGTGTGTGTGTGTGTGTGTGTGTGTGTGTGTGTGTGTGTGTGTGTGTGTGTGTGTGTGTGTGTGTGTGTTTGAGAGGCAGTTCCATGTCTGTGATTAACTTTGCACCTCTGCGTGGTGTGGGGGGGGGCTAATTGCTACCAGCTGGTCAACCAGAGAGACTTCAGCTTGTTGTGTCTCACTTTTGTGTGTGTATTCTTCTTGTAAGGAGTGGTGTGTGTCTTTTTGTGTGTGTGTCTGTGTGATGATCCGAATGAGACTCACTGTGACTTCATGTTACGCAGCATGTTGTTTATTTTCACAGTAAAGGTGACCCTGAGCTGGTTTAGAAAAATATTCAAATCAATTTAGAACTTCATTCATCCAATTGTAAAAGAAGAACATGTTTCTTTCTGCTCTTTTGTCAGGGGAGATTGGGGTAAGATGAGCCAATTTTTACTTTCCCCAGCTAAGGCGTAAGGTTGTCCGAGTCAAGGGGTAAATTGAGCCATCTGGGGGTACATTGACCAATAGTTTAAACCTGAGCACAAGTAAAAACAATACATCATCCTTTCTCTGCCACTGCCTGCTTTGGTGTCTGCACTGTAATGACCTCGTCAGCATTATAAATCATGTTTGGAGAGAATCTATCCCTGTAAAACAAACCTGAGCTGACCTACTGAATCATGTGATCTCTTGGTGACCCTGGCTGTTTCTCAAAGTCGAGGACGCTTCCTTGGTAGGACATGTCCTTCTGAGTCAGGTCCTTCAGAGGCTAGGCAAGAATCCATCCTAGCATTCGGAGAACGAAGAATGGAACAGGCTAGCAAGTGTGCAGGTGTGCGTCATATGCAAGGCCCCTCCTTCAATTGAGCATGATTTGTTTGAAGACTCATAACTGATTTGCGAAGATCGAAGATGTCAGTCGGTTGCCGAAACCCTAGTGCATGCGTTTGTCACCACCCGCTTGGACTACTGCAATGGTGTCCTGTTCGGGGTTCCCAACAAAACCCCGGACAGGCTCCAGTATGTCCAAAACTGTGCTGCTAGGGTACTCACGCACACAAAGCCGTGGCAGCACATCACTCCCACCCTCATCCACCTACACTGGTTGCCGGTCAAGTCCCGCATATCCTACAAAGTCCTCCTCCTTACCTACAAGTCCCTCCATGCCCTTGCCCCCCAGTACCTATCGGACATCCTTCACCCACGTGCCCCACCCCGGAACCTGCGGTCCTCAGGCTCTGGCTTGCTTACCACCCCCCGCACCAAACTGCAAACCTTCAGGGACAGAGCCTTCAGTGTGGCAGCCCCCACCCTCTGGAACGCTCTCCCTGCAGAGATTCGCAACATCCCCACACTCGACGCCTTCAAAAGGGCCCTCAAGTCCCATCTGTTTGCCAAGGCTTTCGGCCCCTAAATCGATCTGTTGTTTTGTCTGTCTGACTTTTGTTTTGTTATGTTTGTTTTTGCCCTATTACTTGTAAAGCGACCTTGGGTCCCTTGAAAGGCGCTATATAAATCCAAGCTATTATTATTATTATGTACTTGAGTAACTGTATTTTGTAAAATGATCATCATTCCAGGACAGAACCACTAAACTAACATAACATGTTCTCCTTCTGTTTGCAGCCTTGAAAAAGTCCTGGAAGGATAAGTAGCCATAAGAAAATCATAATATCCCCATCACCAATCAATAATACAATTTGTATTCATTTATCATACTTGATGTTTGCAAACCTTTTTTACACATATTGGTGCACATTGTAGCATAAACCACAAATATCAACAAAAGAGGCAAAGTCAAAACAAGGTTTATTTGAAATATTTATTTAGGTGCAAAACGCTCTAAGGTCTCATTCAAACCTAATAGTCCGCTTCTCTGGTGCGCACCAGACGGCGGTTTGTTACATTGTTTCATTTTTCAGAAGGTTTGGTTTGCGTTCAGACGGGCAAAACTCAAATGGACTATAAACTTTAAACACAAGTCATGTGCACATTTACTATCCCATGAGCATACTTACTTCTATTTCATCCTGACTGACCGCCAGAGGCAGTGCTTAGCACTGGATATCTTCTGTCTCGCGCATGCGCTGGTCAAATATTTATGTCAACAAAGTCACGTGTGACCTCGTATGACCCCGGAAGGCATAAGTTCCGGTTTTGTCAACGAGTTCAGCCCTTTTTCATCTTCTCGCTGCACAGGTTATATCTCTCACAGGCTCACAGACTCTATGGGTACTACCCCTTGATCATATCATGCAAGCATTCATCCACTGAGACTTCTATAACCGTAGCTGGCCCAGGGGCGGGCCTACCTGAATGCACGTGCATCCCACCCTGTAAAAGGAGGCCTCGCATCCTGACTGTCATCCTTTTCTCTTCAGCGAGCAAGAGAACAACTGCGCGAAACTAAGCGAAAAGAAAAGTAGAAAACCTGGACTCACCATTATTGGAGCAGCGACCCTGCCCTTCGTGTCTGGGCTTAATTGCAGGTGCCGATCCCCACCATCGATGTTTCGAGTGCCTGGGGTCTGACCACGCGGCCAACTTGGGCCCGCTTCCGGCCTGCAATGCCTGCAATGCCTGCCGCCTGATCCCGCGGCTCAGCTGCCGCCGGCGGCTGGAACACTTCCAGGAGGGTTACGTCTCGCTGGAAGAGGCGGACGACCCGGACCTCGAGGTGTTGGAGATGGAAGAGCACGATGACGGAGTGCCCTTCGTGTTCGCCATGCCAGCGGACCGGGCGGCCCCATTCGTTGGGGAGAGGGACGACGACACCTCATTGTCCGATGCTTCCGGCGGCCTCCAGGAGGGTCCACAGCACAGGTCTGCACGGCAGGACTTCCCCACGGGGTTCCGTGCACACTCTACACGGGGTGTGGCTGTGGCTGTGTCAACAGCCTTATTTAACGGCGTGAGTGTGGAGGACATATGCACGGCGGCGTATTGGTCAACGCCAGGCCCATTCATAAAGTTTTATCTCTTGGACATGTCTGGCTCCTTTTCATCGTCTGTGCTTGCTGGGGCAACACAGGATTGGTGAGGAGGGAGGGGGGCTGTGGGTCAGTGGGCATCTGATCCCCTCCCCGGGCGTAATGCGCTTACGTTTTTCCCGGGCCCCGGTCCCTTCACTGGGCCCATACGGGTCTGGAGGACTCTTTCCCCCTGCTTTAGGGCAGGAGGGGGAGCCCTCCACATTATAGTCCATACATGCTCTTCACGAGGTAAGCGTGTCTGAGTGTGGGACATGGGGCATTTGCGCTCTCCCCGTGCTCCTTAGGGACTCGGGAGAGGTGGTGCATAGTGAGCCCATACAGGGCTGAGGACTCTCTCCGTCCGCCTATGGGCGGAGGGGGGGAGCCCTCAGCCAGGCCCGGACTGGCCATCGGGAGGACCGGGAGGTTTCCCGATGGCCTGGCCTGCTAAGTGGCCTGCTGGCCTGAGGATTTTTTTTAATGTATGTATTGTGAACGCAACGCTGCGCAAATGTGGGTCTGACTCTCTGCCTCACAGAGGGTGACTGACTGTCTACATGATGTGGCCTGCCGACATAGCCACTTTCATACAGATCATACTAATGCCCTCGATTGGTCTCTGTGTGTCATTCAAGCTCGGGAGGGTGTGTGTTAGTGTATGTGTGGCGCGAGCGAGTGAGATAAAGCGCGCGCGCGCATCGGTTACGTGTATTGTTGTTGTTAGCATCTGGTGCTAGCTAGCTGCGCCAACGGATATAAGGAGCTTTTTCAACAACAAGGTGGAGGAGAGACCTCTCCTGTCAGACTGAGAGGCTGATAACCTCAGCTCAGGTGAGGTAAAGGACTCTCTGAGTGTTTAGATAGTTAACTTAGTCTAAGTTATCTCAGTGGGTCTCAAACGGTTTGGTCACCATTTATGTAAACACATATTTCCATTTGAGGGGGGAGTGATTAGTAAAATATGCATGAATAATAAAAAAACTAACTAGGTGAAAAAAGGTAAGATAAACTATTAAAACTTGTTGAGAGCTAAAACTAGTCTTTGCTTCTGCCTCAAAGAGGAGCAGGGGGAGAGGAGGGAGACAGGAGAGGCTGGTTCAGGAGCACAGACACACTCACAACTATAAATGAACCAAAAACAAATAAATAAACAAGTTTCAATGTTTTTTCATATTGGATATGGTATTTTATTGGTTATGGCCATGTTTTTATGATTTTATGATTATTTAAATGTATACAGTTCTGTTTCATATGGGTGTAGTCTCTTTATTTCCCCCTCAAAGTTAACCAGATTGATGCATTTAAGTCCAACATTTAAAAACAAATCTTACCGGGGGAGCATGCCCCCGGACCCCCATATAGGATTTGAGGTCCACCCCCACTTAAAATATGTTCACATAGGTTCCTAAATAAATTTGCACATTTTTTAAAATAGTAACCCATGTCCATATGTTTATTTTTGGGTAGTAGATTTAGAGGGCTATTACTATGGGCAGCAACGCTGTAAAAATTGACAAATAAATCCAGCAAAATGGCACAAAAAACTGGTATGTATAATAATATGTATAATTCCCGGCCTGACTTATTGTCCCAGTCCGGCCCTGCCCTCAGCACTGTTTTCCGAGCACATTTTTCGCGAGGTAAGCGCGTCAGAGTGTGCTCTGTCAGCCGCAGCCCCGACTTCTCCACGGTTACGACCGAGGGAGAGGTGAGTGAGGCATAGCGGCTGCTAACCAGGAAGCCGGTCAGGGACAGTGAGATGGAACGGTGTTGTTGGACGACAGCGCGTGTATACATCCGGCCTGTGAGAGATATAACGAGGGGTTACGTATGGTAACCCTTGTTATATAAGCACAGGCGGAGCCCTCTACTCGGGGCCCTGTCAGTCATATGCTGCTTGCTGAAGAGAAGTGTAGGATGACGAGGAGTTACCATACGTAACCCCTCGCACCATCCCGGTTGCAGTCGACCCAGGACATGGCTCTCCTTCTCTCTCATGTCGCCCGGCTAGGCCTCAAGGTGAACATGGAGAAGAGTTGTCTGAACCCCTCTCAGAGCCTCACCTTCATTGGTGTGGCTCTGGACACAATCACTATGCGGGCCTGTCCATCTGCTCAGCGCCTAGACGACATCCTCCAGGCACTTCTTCCCCTCTTCCGAAGGGGCAAGTCCCTGGCATACATTATTTTTCTAAAAATCACTCTACTTCTTCAGCAGTAAATGAACTGGTTGAAGAAATTACCAACAACATTGAGAAAAAAATTATTACATCTGGTATATTCATTGACCTTAAAAAGGCTTTTGATACTGTGAACCATACTATACTGCTACACAAATTAGAACATTATGGCATAAGGGGTCAAGCCAAAGAATGGTTTAAGAGTTATCTGATAAATAGGCTACAATATGTGGATATAGACGAGGCAAAATCAAACAATCTTCCTATAACATGTGGAGTCCCTCAAGGATCAATTTTAGGTCCAAAACTGTTCCTGATTTATATTAATGACATAATCAACACCTCCGACATGTTAAAATTCATTTTGTTTGCCGATGATACCACCATTCTCTGCTCCGACCATAATCTTGGTGATCTTGTTAAAATTGTTAATGCAGAATTAGAAATACTATGTAACTGGTTTGCAGTTAATAAACTATCCCTTAATGTGGCCAAAACAAATTACATGTTATTCAACACAAAGTCTGAGAGTAGAAATGACTGTATTATACGGATTTGCAATACTGAGATTGAGAAAGTTGGTGCATGTAAATTTGTAGGACTCATTGTTGATGAAAAACTCAACTGGAAGCACCATATCAATTATGTACAAACTAAACTGTCAAAAACAATAAGTATTTTGTATCGTACTAAGAACATTCTCGAGGAAAAAATACTCAGAACTCTTTATAACAGTCTATTTCTCCCTTACCTTTATTACTGCTCCGAAATATGGGGAAACACGTACTCAACAAATCTACAAAAAATAATAACATCTATAAAAAAAAGTATTACGAATAGTCTGTGGTGTTGGTAAATATGAACACACAACTCCCATATTTAAAAAACTCAATCTATTCAAATGTCTTGATATGGTTAAGCTTAAAACAATACTGATTATGTACAACATTTTCCATTACAAAATGCCTGCTAACATTCAAAAGCAGTTCCAAACCACAGTCAGGAAATACCCAACTAGGCATCCTAACTGGTTGTGTAGCAAGCCCTGTAGAACAACCATCAAATCACACAGCTTATCCATAATCGGAGTTAGAACGTGGAATGTACTTCACCCAGACCTTTCAAGTATGACGCTGCAACACCTGGCGGACATGTTGAATGTGGGTCGTCTCATCCGGAGAAAAGATGAGAATGTCGTTGAGGTAGACAAAAACAAACTGGTTGAGCATGTCACGGAAAACATCATTAACCAGAGCCTGGAGCATTGGTTAACCCAAATGGCATTACGAGGTATTCGTAATGGCCACTAGGGGTGTTGAAAGCAGTCTTCCATTCATCCCCCTCCCTTATCCTTACCAAATGATAAGCATTTCGAAGATCAAGTTTAGTAAAGATCTTTGCATCCTGTAATAGTTCAAATGCTGAAGAGATAAGAGGAAGGGGGTACCTGTTTTTTATGGTGATGTCATTTAGCCCTCTGTAGTCGACACATGGACGAAGAGTCTTATCCTTCTTGTCGACGAAGAAGAAGCCTGCTCCAGTCGGAGAGGAAGAAGGCCGAATTAACCCGGCAGCGAGGGAGGAGTCAATGTATCTCTTCATTGTTTCCCTCTCGGGGCCTGACAGGGAGTAGAGATGTCCCTTAGAGGGAGAGGTCCCAGGGAACAAGTCAATGGAGCAGTCATAGGGTCGATGGGGAGGCAGGGTGGAAGCACGAGTCTTATTGAAAAGCTCTTTCAGGTCCCGGTAACAGGTGGGCACCCTGCTAAGATCCGGAGAATCAGAGTCTGCTGCAGCTTGGAGAGGGGTAGAGACAGCAGTAGTCAGGGCAACAGTCACAAGGGTGGAGAGCAGAGGTCTCTCTGGAGCAGGGACAGAAGGGAAACAAGGCCAAACAATCCTTATGCCAACCCAAAACTCTCCCGGTGGACCAGTCCATGTCAGTAGCGTGGCGTGGGGAAAAAATTATGGGAAGCCAATAATACGTCCTTTCTTTTGGGTCGGGGGTGTGGTGGTCGATGTAATAACGTAACCAGATGACTGAGTGATTACAGCACCCGGTATCATTTTACACACATTTGTATCATACAGATGCAGGACTTACACACGCCTGTTATCTAACCGACAGGTCCGCACGCACTCTCTAGCCGAAACTCTAATAAGCATTCATTCACAAACTAAACCAGGAGACCTTTAACGTTTTACGTGCGATTCGCTCCTTTTTTCCTCGCTGTACACAGCTCCAGTTTGGGCATTGGCCCGTCATCAGATTTTATTTGTTGTTGCTGCTGTAGCGGAAGTTTAGTACAATTATTTTTGATTAAATACTCCAAATCTCCACCCTCCATAATTGCACTTGCTTCAGTTGCTTGCTACTTTCTAACGGCGGTGAGAGTGGTGCAGTGACACTATCTATCATCTATCGATTAGATTTATGATTCGAAAATTATAAAAGTAGGGTAGACATGTGGATATTATCCGACTGAACAAAACGTGCATTTATCAAACAGGTTCATTTTCCACTGACCTTATTTCGAGCTATTTTCCAAAATCCTATTGAGAAATCCCATTGCTTTCTGTCGAGGGATACCGAGCGC
The DNA here is from genome assembly GCF_902827175.1 of Gymnodraco acuticeps. Taxonomy (NCBI): domain Eukaryota; kingdom Metazoa; phylum Chordata; class Actinopteri; order Perciformes; family Bathydraconidae; genus Gymnodraco; species Gymnodraco acuticeps. The sequence continues at coordinate 20,264 of NW_022991098.1, forward strand.
AGCTTACTTCCGGGTTTTAGGACGCTGCAAAACTAAGTTGATGCGATTTGATTGGATTGTGAGGTATGGGAAGCCAGCCGCCTCTGGCTTCCCTTGGCATGGCCCTGACTAATCACAGGTTGGCAGGGGCATGACATGAGCCTTGTCTGATTGGTCAATCCCTCCATTTTCTTTCACCAAGGGTAGCCAATTTCGTCTGGCCTCCTCTCGCAACATCTAGAGGGGCGCTGTTTCACTCTTTGTAAAATACTCAATGAGAATGGGGGAGATACGGGCCGGCAGCAACACACAACAAAGAATTTCCGAAACTAAACGAAGTGTTTTTATTTATTTATTAAAATTATAACTACAATCCGAAAAAACAGGGGAAGCCTGGCTTCCCTTGGCCTCCAGGAGAAAATGCCACTGGTCCATGTGGGGATTGTGTTTTACCAGCCATGGGTAGCCCAAAATAAGAAGGTGTGAAGGGGAGTTAAAAAGATGAAAACTTAGGGATTCAGTGTGGCCGTTAGCGATGATTAGTTGAAGGGGCTGAGTACGGTGGTGGGTGACTCGGCACAATAAACGTCCATCCAGAGCCTTTGCTACAAGAGGCCTCAACAGGGGAACAAAATTAAGTCCAAGTCTCTTGGCTAATCTCCAATCAATGAAACTCTCATCTGCTCCGGAGTCAATTAGAGCAGCATGAGACAAAGTCTGAGTAGGTGTAATTAACTGAGCAGAGGTGAGAGTACGAGAGGGACAAAAAGAAACAGTTCGGCTCACCAGAACCCTCCTACTTACTGATGAGCCTGGTCTTTTACTGGGCATCTGGCTACAAAGTGACCCATCTGTGAGCAGTAAATGCACCTCCCCTCCCGTAGGCAGCACTGGCGCTCCTCAGGAGTCAGCCTTGCTCTTACCAACTGCATGGGTTCCTCCTGGGCAGTAGGCGGCGGTGGAGAGTCAGTCGTCTGGAAACGCTGCTTGTGGAAAAAAGGACTGGCCTGAGACTTTCCTCTCTGACTGGGCGGAGAAAACACTTCTCCCTTTGCAATGAAACTATCCAGGTCAGAGGGAAGCTCTAGAGGAGCCAACTGGTCCTTGATGGAACCAGACAGCCCATGGCGAAAAGCATTGAAGAGGGAAGAAACATTCCAGCCGCTGTCTGCAGCCAAAGTGCGGAACTCCACGGCGTAGTCGGAGACACGCCACTCTCTCTGGTGTAAATCCATTAGAGCTCTCGCTGCTTCCATACCCAGAGTTCGATGATCAAATATTTAGCTTAAAGTCTCTGTAAAACCTCTCAGGGAATTACAGACTGGCGAATCTCGAGCCCACTCCGCCGTAGCCCACGCCTCCGCTCTGCTGGTGAGGTGGGAAATTATGTAGGCTACCTTAGCCCGTTCAGACTGGAAGAAAGATGCTTGCAGCTCGAGGGTACAACCCACACTGGACCAGGAATGCACGCCAGTTATCCGAGTCTCCGGAAAAACGCTCTGGTCTGGAGAGGTGAGGAACCGCAGGCAGCGATGTCGGCACAGTGGCAGGAACAGGACCGGGAGCTGTAGCCGGATCCGACGCAGGAAACGGAGTAGCAGAGCGAAGTGGATCGAGATGTGCCACCAGCTGCTGGATCTGATTTGCCAGCTGGCAAACCTGGCTCCCGATGGAGGACTGGAAACCCTCATGACGCTCTGACAATTCTCTTACTCCCTGGCAGACAGCGGTAAGTTGTTCATCTTGCAGGTTAAGACGATCCCCTGGGATCGAATAGCGGCCCGCAAAGTCTCAGAGTCGGCTGAGTCCATGGTTCTGGCCAGTTCGTACTGTAACGACTGAATGAACACAAGTTTGAGGACTCAATAGCACGACTCAGAGACAGAGGCTTAGGATGCAAAAAGGGTCTTTATAGCCAAGGTTCGGTACACAGGAGATCAGTCAGTAAGTCTACCAAAACAGACGAGGATTAGGCAGGGACCGGGTCAGGACACGAAGCTGGGTCAGGTACACGTGGAATCAAGATACGCTAGGAATAACAAAGACGAACTGGCACTGAAGGGAATGTGGATGCAGACTAAGTAGACAGAGGGAGAGATGATAATGGGGCACAGGTGAGGCTAATTGGGGATAGGAAGCAGGTGGAGTTCAATCAAGGGCAGGAAAGCTTAAACTGAAATGAGAGAAACAAAAATGAAAACAGGAACAATAACAAAAACATCAACATGCTGGCTAGGGCCTTACACATCCAGTGCTAAGCACTGCCTCTGGCGGTCAGTAAGGATGAAATAGAACGAAAGTTAAGTATGTAACTACGGTTCTATGAATCTGGATGACCGCCAGAGTTTCTAGGTCACTCGGAATCTCGTGTTCCCACGAGAAGATTCCATAGGACTGAACTTGTTGACAACACCGGAACTTATGCCTTCCGGGGTCATACGAGGTCACACGTGACTTTGTTGACATAAATATTCGACCTGCGCATGCGCGAGACAGAAGATATCCAGTGCTAAGCACTGCCTCTTGCGGTCATCCAGGATTTATAGAACCGTAGTTACATACGTAACTTTCGATTTAAATGTGTACTGCCTGGATTCCGCCATTTTCCGCCAAAGATTTTGGAAATTGATCCATGCGCAAAGAATTGTGGGTAATTTAAGACCGCCGAGGATACACATGAGCACAGTGTTTCCCCTATACAAATGGCGGCGGCGCAGCCATAACAAAAATGTGGATTTGTAGTATTTGTGTTACTGTATGTTCAATAAAGGTGTATTTTGCTAAATCTTGAGACATTGCCACTGTATGTACTAGGCCTCAAGAGCCTTTCTTGTGCTGGCAGAAACATAGAAACATATTGACGGGGCGCAATTCACACACACTAAAAAATGCCACCTTGGCACCGCTGCTATGACTCCATCCTAGGGGTAACACTGATGAGCAGCCTCGAAATTTCCTGCAACGAAGGATTCAGTCCTCGGTAGAATTCCAAGGATCCAGTACATTGGAACAGCCCTTCGCAGGATTCGATGACGTAGCATCCTTGAAATAGTGGCTCTGAAGGACCCTTCCTTGTCATTGAGAAGCACCCCCTACCTGCTAAACCTTTTGTGGCAGTGGGGTGGTGGTTATAGCGCCAGCTGCTGGAATGATGGGAGTGGCTCGGCCGGAAACCAGACAGCTGATTAGAATCAGGTAATCAGTCACTCAATAAAGCATGTTGGTAACCTGGTTCTGGTCTGTCTTGCAGTAGGCTGGGTCCTGGGAGGACGTCAGCCCACACACACACACACACCACACACACACACACACAACACACACACACACACACACACACACACACACACCACACACACACAACACACACACACACACACACACACACAACACACACACACACACACACACACTACACACACACACACACACCACACACACACACACACACACACACACACACACACACACACACACACACACACCACACACACACACACACACACACACACACACACACACACACACACACACACACACACACACACACACACACACACACACACAGGGGACTTTCCCAGCTTCCCTGTTCCTGGAGTGGAACCTATTATTTTGTGTAAACAATAAAACCTTTGTTTTCATCCAACCCTTCTCCTTCCGACCCTTTTTAACTGTTCGTGAGCTTTGGTGCTCACACCCTTACCTCTCCAGTTGTTTGGTACAGGGATGTTGTTTCTGTCTGCAATCCTACAAGAAATTTCTAATTTTTTTTACTCAAAATCTCTCCTTTTATTTAATGTGTTACTTGAATTTGCAAGTAATTTTGTATCTTCATTTTGATAAGTAAGTGTAAATGTGTTAAGGTGTTAATGTAAGGTCAAATATATATTGCATGTTAGTTCACCAGTCCACTAGGTTCAGGCCCGGTTCCAGAACAAAATGACTCAAGGTGCATCTGAGATTAGAGAGGGTGCAGTGGTAAAGTGCTATTATAAGTGGGGAGTGGACCTAACATAGAGTGACCAGACGTCCCCGTTTTTCCGGCATGTCCCCGGTTGAAACTGTCCCCGGAAATGTCCCTGTTTTTTAATATACGTTAAAAACACATAGCAAGGTGAAATAAAATGTTTCATGTCAGGAAACACTGGGTAAACACAGACTGTGGTCAAGCCAGCCCGCACGTTGTATTGCGGTGCGCGAATATTCTATGCATTACGGTAGAGGCCTGTAAAAACTGCCTTCAAAATAAAAGCGTTTACTCGGTCAATAACAAATATACCTAAAAAACACACCAAACCTATTCATATATACTGGAGCTTAAATTAAGAAATATGTACTATATAATGTGATCAATAATAATTTAAAACAAACTACGTATAACTACCACATTATAACTGAGTGAATGTAAAATGTAAGTATACAGTTATGAAGACATATCTGACATTTCCACTGGGTGACTAATTTCATTTTATGTTGACACCATCTCACAACCCTCCTAAAATAACATTACTTTCTGAAGCACAATTTAAAATGTATGCTGTTTAAAATCTCAAATTAGATCTATTGTCCATCTATATTTTGATTATTATTTATTGGAGACTGTCCATAATCAAAGAGTCATTCGAAGTCAATTAAATACTTATTTCACTTCAGGGTGATAGCAGGACACCCCATCTAGTCAATCAGAGAAAATCAGGACATTCTGATGTAGAGTTTCAAAATAAAATACCTTTGAAATCCCATATATGGCCTATCGTCCTTCTGTTTGTATCCAACAGTTAAAATGTTCGAATTACATTGAACCAGAATTGTCCCTGTTTTTTCTTTAACAGTGAAGAAAATTGGATATGTTAATGATATATTGACCGCAAAACTCCAAATGTGGTCACCTTAACCTAACACCCTCTGGGGGGGTCCTCACCTCCTCTAGGGGGGTCCGGGGGCATGCTACCCCGGAAAGATTTTATTTTTAAATATTGAAGTTAAAAGCATCAATCTGGTGCACTTTGACAGCAAAATTAAGAGATCTATGGATACATCTCAACACCCATATGAAACAGAACTGTTTCAGAACCTCTCCTTCCACAAAGCCACTGACTTCATGTGCTCTTTGCTTGATTCATGCCTTTCCAGTCCCTTATCACGTGCAAGAGCATGGCGCCGGTTGTTGTAGCCGGTTGTGGTGAATGCATCTGACGTACTTGAACCGAAATGTCTACATGCATAGCAGAAGATGGCATATTTTTTACATGAATATTCCAGCCAATCTCTGTTTTGAAACCATGAGCTGCAAAATGAGCGCCTTACCACATTGTACAGGCGAGTTGGGTACTTTTTAAAATATACCTGGGCAGGCTCTGTTTCGTACCGTTTGTGAACTGTTTTGAAATGCCGCTCCTAAATTACCCTTCTTCGATAAAGCCACACTCGCATTGCAGATGAGACAGATGGACTTTGAATTGGAATAGATACAAAAATAATCATCCTCCCACACGGAGTGAAAATTATATATTTTGGGCTTTTTTGCTTCTGCCATAATTGCGGTCTTGTGTGTGTGCGGACTGTCACTCCTGTTGACACGGACAACGTCAGCGAACTAGTGCACTGCCCACTGCCCACCAGCCACGCCCCGACACATGGGGTTACGCCGGCCAACCACAAAGCTTTGATGAGTTCAAGTGCATTATTCTGGCACAGGAAGATTATGTTACAGGACATTAACGATAAAACAGAATATTGTTGTTCTATTTTTAGACACATCTCGCGATCGACTGGGAATCTCCCCTCGATCGACCGGTCGATCGCGGGGAGATTCCCAGTCGATCAAGGGTTGGTCAAGGGTGCCCAACCATGGGCACCCTTGATCTAGGATGACACCAAAAGCCTCCCAGACGTTGGATTTCGCTCTTGAGGAAGTGTTATTGAAAATGCTGTATTCTCCGCTAGAGAGCATCACCTCAGCCATTTTGAATGTGGCGTGCTCAGCAGCAGTTTAATGCGCTGCAGAGGTTATGATTATGCACGGTCCCGCGGGAGAGAGGTCTGAGGATTTAAACATTAAACTAATTAAAACTGCAGTCGCACTTGTGCACGCAGTGATGAGCGGGCCCTCGCGTCCGTGCGCCTGTCGGGGAGGGCAGCCGGTCGTCCCGGCGTCAAGCAGACACGCGCGAGTCCTGGGAAATTAGCCGTTTCTCATGTCTAGAATTTTCGCGTCCCAGACTCCCAGGTCCTCCGGCAGCAACCCAGAAACGGATGTCGGCGCGCCGTCTCGAAGGAAAACAAATTTCTCTCAAGGCTCGTGGAGGATCGATTATGGAGGAGACTGTCTGGAGGAGCCGTAACCGAGGATACACTGAAGTATTCTGCTGAGACGATTTCAGCCAACAGTGATGTTTAAAAGAGGTGTGGCGCATGGCTGGACTTCTGTCAACGAAGCACAGCTCTGCAAACTGTTCCCGTTGTGATTATAAGTTATTTGAGATGATCAAATGTGCATCAGACTTTCTGCTCTTTACCGTTTGTTTACTCACTAATCACATGTCCCCTGGATGTTAGGCTATTTTTTTTTCAATTCAACTGCTTTCATTGTGACGCAATGTTTACAGTGAGAACAGTTGCTGAGGTCAGTGCAGAAAGCAGAACAGTGTGTATAATATATATCGCTCAATAATAAATGTAACAGGCCTACATTTCACACTTTATTTGTAGGCTTTAGGAGATATCTACAAATAAACAGTAGGGTTAGGGAGTGTATAGGTGTCTGTTGTAATGAATATGCCGGCAGCAAAGGGCGTTGTTGGACTAACAGTAGGGTGTGTGTGTGTGTGTGTGTGTGTGTGTGTGTGTGTGTGTGTGTGTGTGTGTATGTGAGAGTTGATGTGCCAGGCAGACAGGCAGGCCTCAGTAGCTTATCTGACATATAATTGGTCAAAAATTGTACATTCTCCGTGAGCCTACGAGCTCCCCGTTTGAGCGAAGGACTATTCCTTCTCAATGTAGCATGACATTGGATATGCGCTGAAGTTGTCCTGGATTGGAATTTTTCCGATCATTCCCCTATGAGGAGTTTGCAGAAATGTCCTTAAAATGCATGAAAAACGCAAATATTTCAAAATGGCCGACTTTGTCGGGGGTGGGGCTAATAAAAGCCAATTTGAAATATGTCCGCAATCATAAGAGCAATGTGTATACAGTGTTTCGTGAATATCAGAATAACCATATCCGAGTAGTTTGGAGTAATTTGCGACATGTAAATGGTCAAATTGTGTATTCGCTGTTAGCTTACGACCTCCACGATTGAGCTATAAAAAGATGTATTCGCAATTTAGCATCATATTGGATAGGGGCTGAACTTGTCCTGGATTGGAATTTTTCTGATCATTCCCCTAGGAGGAGTTTGCAAGAACGTGCTTAAAATGGCTGAAAAATGCACATTTTTCAAATTGGCCGACTTTCTGGGGTGCGGGGCTAATGGAAGGCAATTTGAAATATGTGTGCAATCATAATAGTAATGTGTATACAGCGTTTCGTGAATATCGGAAAAACTATATGCGAGCAGTTTGGAGCAATTTGCGCAATGTAAATCGTCAAAAATGGTGTATTCGCTGTTAGCTTACGACCTCCACGAGTAATTTTTCAAAAATGTGCTCCGCAATTAAGTATCATATTGGATAGGGGCTAAACCTGTCCTGCATTGGAATTTTTCCGATCATTCCCCTAGGAGGAGTTCGCAAGAACGTGCTTAAAATGGCTGAAAAACGCACATTTTTCAAATTGGCCGACTTTCTGGCGGGCGGGGCTAATGGAAGGCAATTTGAAATATGTGTGCAATCATAATAGCAATATGTATACAGCGTTTCGTGAATATCGGAATAACTATATCCGAGTAGTTTGGAGTAATTTGCGACATGTAAATCGTCAAAAATGGTGTATTCGCTGTTAGCTAACGACCTCCACGATTGAGCTATCAAAAATGTTCTTCTCAATTAAGTATCATATTGGATAGGGGCAGTGGCGGCGCCAGAGTATTTTTGTTGGGTAATCTATGGTAGGGCTAACCCATACAGTGGTGGGGCTCAAGTCAGTATTTGTAATATAATTACATACACGATATATCGCCCCCTCTTGACAGTGAAACGCCACCCGTGAGGCTTTTATTAGTCTCCTTTTATCAGCTAAATTACATCGAGAGCAACAGGTGTGAGTTAAACAATACAATAGCCTATTCTGCTAATTCCACGTTGTTACAACATGCTACGCAGCGGCAGAAACAAGAAAAGTTGGCATATAGAATTGACACGGAGAGGGAGAGAGAGGGAGGGTGAGTGAGTGAGTGAGTGAGTGAGTGAGTGAGAGAGAGAGAGAGAGAGAGAGAGAGACACATACACAGGTAAACAGAGAGAGACTGTCACAGCACACAACAGGTGGCCTGTGTCTCTATTGTCATACAAAACACTTTTTCAAATGACTATTACAAAATATAGGCTATTCAAAACTCACTATTCACTCTTCAGGTGGGTCGTGTGACTCTGGCACCTGTTCGACTTGTACCTCAATGCGAGGGCGTTTAAGAACAAATCTATCCATCCGAAATATACAATTAATCCTAGAAGTTCTGCTGATGATGTCTGCTGCAATTTACTCGGCGCGAGTTTTGGGGACTTTTCACTGAACGTGACGTATCGACGTATCAGTAATGCATGCAGACCCAACGTTTCGTTGCTCTGATTGGCTGTAGGTCTATTCATTCGGAGGCATTTTGATCTGACCGCGGCCGCGCTGATATTATAACGCCAGAGAATTTTCACACCTTTAGTGTATAAAACTCCCCCACTACTTGGACTATTCCTTGCACCCCTCTAGCATAAGCCCGAATGGTCTCAACCATATTGCGTCAGTAACGTGCACTTGTTGTTACAGCAGGATCAGTTTGTGTGTTGTGGAGACGACCGGTAGATTTTCGCAATCCGTGTTCTCAACATGCTTACTTTAACATAATTGTTCATGGTCGGGCTAAGGTAGGGCTAAGCCATTTCTTGGTATGGCTGTAGCCTACCCCAGCCATACCCTGGCGCCGCCACTGGATAGGGGCTGAACGTATCCTGGATTGGAATTTTTCCGATCATTCCCCTAGGAGGAGTTTGCAAGAATGTGCTTAAAATGGCTGAAAAACGCACATATTTAAAAATGGCCAACTTCCTGGGGGGCGGGGCTAATGGAATCTATTTACAAATATGTCCGCAATTCCATGAGGAATGTCTGTGCCAAAATTCGTGAAGTTCTGAGAAACTATATGTGACTACCACACAATAGGGGGCGCTAGTGAGCAGTTTTTTTGAAAATGAACGGGGTTTTTTTACATTCTCGAAATAGTCGTGGGCTCTGACGTGTGTCCCAAATTTTGCGTCCGAAGCTCATTTTATGCTATCGCAATTTTAAAAAAATGTATAGGCCACGCCCACATTCTGAATGTGTTGCAACACTTTAAATCTGAGTTCGTAGTCACCCCGAGAGTATGTGTAAAAAACATAAATAATAATTCGTCCATCCGCTCTTGAGTTATAAATTGGTGGTGTTTTTGGCGCCCCCTATAGTCCTAAATGAAAAATATTTGGTGTGCCTATTTCCCAAGACAGACTTAACCTTTCCACCAAAATCTGTGGTGAATGGATACATTGTTGATGAGTTATGAGCATTTATTTCTAAGCCCCGCATTTTTGCGAGTACGTTTTAATTCATGGCGGAAATATTTATCGTTTGAACATGCTCATCTCCTAGGGTAATGTGTCTGACCCTCCACCGATGCTGTATATGAAATTTGGTGTTGAAAAACTGAAAATTGAAATTTAAGTGAATATTTAACTGTTTTGAACATTATGCTAATTTAAATTTAATGTAGGCGGAGCTTAGGGTTCCAAGAGGATTATTTGTAGAGCAGGTCCACCCGGATATGTGTGCAAAATTTCAGGTCATTTGGAGTTACGGTGCGACTTTGTACATTTATTCCGAAATGGGTTTTTCATAGGTGGCGCTAGCGAGCACGTTGGAAGATTTAACCCATTGACTCCAGAATATTGTATTTTTCACCAGTCCTGGCGTCCGTGCAAAATTATACAACTTTGTCAGCGTCCTAAAGGCCTCAAAAACAGGAAACGCCAGCAGAAAAATAATAATTCCACCAATAACAATAGGTTCCTCGCACTTCGTGCTAGGACGCCGTTGGGTCCTAGCGCTCCGTGCTCGGGCCCTAAATATATATATATTTATTATGCAACACCCGCGACCCGACCCGCATCATCTTTGTTTTACCCAGAACCGAACCCGGAAAAACCGTTTGAAAAAATACCACCCGCGATTCACTTTCTTTGCAGGCCGACCCGATGCAGGAGTCTGAAGCAAAGTGGGGGAAGTCCCCCACCCAAACGCAGGGTGGACACAGGCCGTGGGGGGACACCCGAGACCGGGCAGTGGTAGAAGGAACCGGGCGAAATAGCCAAAAAAATATATAAAAGGACACAGGGCCGGCAGGACCCCCGGCCGGAGAGCAGTCGGCGGAACCTCCAACGACACGGGACATAGGGTTGGCAGGACCCCCGGCAGAAGAGTAGTCTGCGGGACCTCCAACGACACCGGACATAGGGTTGGCAGGACCCCCGGCAGAAGAGTAGTCTGCGGGACCTCCAACGACACAGGACATGGGGTTGGCAGGACCCCCGGCAGAAGAGCAGTCTGCGGGACCTCCAACGACACAGGACATGGGGTTGGCAGGACCCCGGCAGAAGAGCAGTCTGCGGGACCTCCAACGGGACAAGACATGGAGTTGGCGTCGGCTGGAGAGCCAGCAGGAGCCGAGGTGCCGGAGTCGGCCGGTACGCCGACAAGACTCGGGGAGCTGGCGTCGGCTGGGGAGCCAGCAGGAGACGAGGTGCTGGAGTCGGCCGGTACGCCGACAAGACTCGGGGAGCTGGCGTCGGCTGGGGAGCCAGCAGGAGACGAGGTGCTGGAGTCGGCCGGTACGCCGACAAGACTCGGGGAGCTGGCGTCGGCTGGGGAGCCAGCAGGAGACGAGGTGCTGGAGTCGGCCGGTACGCCGACAAGACTCGGGGAGCTGGTGTCGGCTGGAGAGCCAACAGGAGACGAGGTGCTGGAGTCAGCCGGTACGCCGACAAGACTCGGGGAGCTGGCGTCGGCTGGGGAGCCAGCAGGAGACAAGGTGCTGGAGTCGGCCGGTACACCGACAAGACTCGGGGAGCTGGCGTCGGCTGGGGAGCCAGCAGGAGACGAGGTGCCGGAGTCGGCCGGTACGCCGACAAGACTCGGGGAGCTGGCGTCGGCTGGGGAGCCAGCAGGAGACGAAGTGCTGGAGTCGGCCGGTACGCCGATAGGCCTCGGGGAGCTGGCGTTGGCCGGTACGCCAGTCCTTGAGCCGAAACTGGAGTCGGGACCATGGCTACTGGGGCCGGTACTGAAGCCAGAATCATGGCTGTAAGGTCCGGTTTTGGAGCCGGAAACATGGCTGTAAGGTCCGGTTCTGGAGCCGGAAACATGGCTGTAAGGTCCGGTTCAGGAGCCGGAAACATGGCTGTAAGGTCCGGTTCAGGAGCCGGAAACATGACTGTAAGGTCCGGTGTGGAAGCCTGGACCCTGGCTGTATACGCCAGGTAATCCAGTATGGACGCAAAGCTGCGTGGGCCGGTACTGGAGCCTGGAGGCATGGCTGCTGGGTCCGGCACTGGAGCCGGAATTGTGGCTGCTCCGGCTGCTAGCCTGGCCTTGCGACGACTCCTCTTAGCAGCCGCCTGTATACTCCGTGGACCTCCATAAGCCAGCCGAGTTCCGGAATACAACTCCTGGACAGGAGCAGGAACTGGAGCAGAAGCACGGGTTGAGTGTAGGCGGAACCCACCAAGGCGTATGGTGCCAGGTTGGGAATTGGGAGCCAGGGAGCTAGCATGCCTGGGGCTAGCAGGCCGGGAATCCCACACCGGAATCATGGCTGTTGGAGCACGGGTTGGAATCCTGGCCCTGCGTCTCCTAGAGGCTCTTTGGAGACTCCGTGGACCTCCAACAGGACCGTAGTCGGATCCGAGTAAAGGGTTAGAAGCGTCGGACCAATCCTCAGGACAACTTGTGAAAAGCTGTAACCACTTCGGCAACGAACTCCTCAACCAAGGCATTTCGGCCACCTCCATTTGTGCCTTCTCGAGAATAGCCTCTTTGTCCTTTCTAGAAGAAGTTCCTTTCCACTCAGCATGATAACATTGTAGAGAAAAGTCTAGATCGAACAGATCCATCTCAAACTCCTGAAAATCCGCTGGGTCCATTGCTTGGTTGGTGCTTTCTGATACGCGGAGTGAAGCAGGTAGGACCCAAACGCAGATAATACTGATAATACCTTTATTTCAAGGGCTCTTATCGAACATATCACAAGGAAACAAACAAAACACTCTACGGTGAACTAGGTCACAAACAAAAGAAGCACCAACACTGAACACAGGAAGAGACCAGACTAAATACAGGGAGGGGTAATCACCAGACGAGAAACAGCCGGGCAGGGGAGGAGAAACACAAGGGCAACAGGTGAACACAATCAGACAATTAGACACACCAGGGAAACTAACGACAGGGAGGAAAAACCCAGAGAGAAGGACCAGACAATACACAAGGAGGAAAACATGACAGAGAGAACAGAAACACACCCATAACAAGACATACAAAACTAAAACGTGACATAACACAAGAATCATGACAATTTAAACTCAATGAGGAAATGCAGTAGCATTCACGCTAGACTTAGCTTACATGGTGCCGTTGCCCATACTAAACAGATACATGCCTATTGCACAGCTAGTAGGGCTGCACGATATTGAAAAAAACTGACATCGCGTTTCCCCCCCCCCCCCCCCCCTGCGGTATATATTGCGTTTTTTTTTAACCTGTTAAATCCCAAAGTCCCGGCGGGTCCTTGACTTTTTTTTTTCACGACACTGTCTCAGGGGATCTTAATATTTAAGAACCTATTAATGTGTTATACCAGATTAACGGAAATAATCTCAGCTAACTGACGATACAAACCTTTTTTCCCAAAACAAAACACAAGTCTCATAAGAAGCATCTAAATGACCCCTGAGTGAAAAATGCTAACGCACTTTGGCACAGAACTCAAGATAACAGTACGCTTATTACTAGTTATCCTAGCTGCACATACAAGATATCCGATTAAAGCTGAGGTTCCACAGATTATCATCATTGAGTGATCCGAACTCGGACAGGGGAAGCAAACACATCACAACACGTACCTTTACGTATCTTCTAGGGGAGATGTCTCACCGTAGCTGTCAATCTGATCAAAAGACGTGTTCAATGGCATTAAAACGAGAAAAAACGTGGCTGAATCGGGATTTAAATGTAAATGTTTCTTCACTAACTTTCACACTATAATAAAGTTATGTTCTGCTTAAGACGGGGAAGCAACAAAGTAATTTTACCTTGCAGAATAGAGACATTTCTGATCTACTGTCGTCTGGATTTAACTCCGGTGGTTTCAAGTTTTGATCCTTGAACGGTTGGGAATGTTTTTTGTACTCCCCTCTACCATGCTCTCTCCTACAGCCGCCATTACATGATATGCAAATTAGGCGATGACGGCATTTAGCGACTTCTGAAGACTTTTCGGACAGCCAATAGCTACTTTCCTTACTATGGAGTTGGCAACACTGGAGGAGGGATGCTAGTACTTAGCCTATAAGTGTGTTGTACCATGTCTCAACGACTCAAAAAGTCAGGCTCTAAGAAAAGAAGAGAAAGGAGAGAAAGACAAGAGAGAGGGACTAAAGGGCGAAAGGTTTGGTCCATGAGTGGTGGAAATTAGTCTGTTAGCAAATGTTTTTTTTTCTTCTAAGCTGACATTAAGTAGGCTACTGTTAATATCTTTACAGACAATTCAGAGGTTTTTCATTTCACTGCTCTTTTAGCTGACATTTAAAGATGGGGTAGGTAATTCACTTCAGAAACACTTTTTGTCATATTCCATGGAATACTCTTAACATCCCGATAGCAATGAATACATGAAATGCTTTGACAATAAATACATACAAAAAATTCATCTGTGGAAGCCGTGGCGCTGTAAAAAGCACGACCAATCATCTGAGCCGGCCCGGCTAAAATAATTGGATGGCCTAACTGCCTGTCAGCCTTCCAACTGTGCACAAATCTCGTGCCCTCATTGGTCATGTGCGCGTTTGTGTGTGTTGGAGGAGGGGCTCTGTAAGGAAGTCTGAAGGAAGGGGCAGATTTTTTTTGGTTGTGTACTTTCAGATTCTAGCGCACTCGAGCTGGTTTCTCCATTCTTACCTACCTACCTTTAATAAATGCAGGCGCATTTTTAGCGCCTATTCATACTAAATCAGTTGTCCCTCCCCCTGGTGCCAGGACCAACAGATCCATCTCTAGGCTCAGCAGCCCTGTCCCCCCATAAGGCTGAACCTGAACCAGCTTTTCTCCCAACTGAAGGAGGTGAGCAGCATTGTGTTGATTGACATGCCACTTAACATATTTGAAGGGAGACTGGAATAAAAAAAACATATATATATATCAAAACAAAAAGCTAACATCTAATTTTAATTATACATTTCAAACACAGTATTTTCCCACATAGCCAATGATCTACATAAAACAAAAAACTGCTTTTAGTCTATTTGGATGATGGACAGTTTGAAGCGTTGAGTGATCAGTCTGTTTGAGGTAAACAAAATGTTAATCACCGACATTTTGGTTATGATATTAATACTAATGTTATTATATCAAAGCAGGGGTGGGGAACCTCCGGCCCCCGGGCCGTATACGAATCGCTAGACCATTTGGTACGGCCCTCGAGGTAATTTATAAACAAAGTGGCCTGTGGTGGTGGGGCCCAATGTGATATATTTTCATGGGGCTCAAAATCCCTGGCGGCGCCCCTGTGTGTGTGTGTGTGTGTCGGCTGTCAGTGGCGGAGTCAGTCACTCTGTGACCCGCTCCTTCACATCAAGTCAAGTCAAATTATCCACTTGCTCATATATGCTTGGTTATACTCGGCAACTCAAATTCAAGAAATGAATGTAGGAAATGTCTCCATCTAGTGGTGAATCAATCACAAAGCAGGACAACTCAGCATGTTGTTTTTCGTGCTGTGATGTTCAGTGCAGTTTTAGGCCTAAATATGGCAAATGCATTAGTCCATATTCAATTATTGTGAAATCTCACAGATATGCTAGACACAAGATGAGTAAACATGGAGTATAGCAGCAGTAAAAGCAGGTTTATGTATGGTTGCACTTTCTATTTCCCTTACTATTGACAGTCTACTATTAACAATTGATGGTTTGGATTAGGCCATATGCATCTTGCCACAAAGAGTAGCTAATGTCTAAGTTCTCTACATTTTCCTTTGTATACACCTATGCTTGAGCGGATGCTTTTGGCAAATGCAGGCAAATATATAATAACCAATTCTATTAAATGTGTCCATCCTACTTCACATAATCATACTGGTCCGCCATTTACTTCACGGCCCATTCTGGCACTTTTCTTTTATACTTTGCGTCTTTGAGTTCATGAAAAGCGCTATATAAATATAATTTATTATTATTATTACTTCTTTTATCCGCCCAATTGAAAGATGCCATCCGGGATTGATTAGCTACTTACTGTCAATGACACATGTTATGCAGAGAAACACAGAGAGAGACAGCTGTTCTCTGGTATTATGTTTGAAAACACAATCACAGGTGGATGTGATTCCGACTTCAGGTTCACCTACAGTGGAGAACTGTCTAGGAATTTCCTCACAACTTCCCCCTGTACAAACCACAGCTGTTAATCAACCCCGCTCCCTGATACTGTTCTCTTTATGTATATAGACGTGCACCTTCTGTTCCCATAGCTCTACTTTTCTTTTGACCCCTTGACATGTATGTGATAGTGTGTGTGTGTGTGTGTGTGTGTGTGTGTGTGTGTGTGTGTGTGTGTGTGTGTGTGTGTGTGTGTGTGTGTGTGTGTGTGTGTGTGTGTGTGTGTGTGTGTGTGTGTGTGTGTGTGTGTGTGTGTGTGGGGGATATCCTGTAGAACTGTTCACAGACAGCTTTCCACTTCCTTCCTTCCATGAGCCCTAACACATCACTCTGTGCTGCAGTCACACCGACACACTGTAATAAACTCCAAATGTATTTATTTTCTTGAAAACTTTATTTTGATTTTTATTTAATCATTAGAAACATGCAGCACTAAGCTTCTGAACATTTTGATTTGACTTTTGGGATCGTTTGGGAACCCGATGGTCTCCTAACTCGCTTTCTGAGCCTTGAACTTCATCTTACTGTCTTGGAAAATGTCTGACTTTTGGACACAAATTAATAAAAGTACAAGACTAAAATCTGGTGCTGTAGACAAATGTTCTCCTGTTATTGACATATAACCAAAAACAGTTGTGTTGACACACACACACACACACACACACACACACACACACACACACACACACACACACACACACACACACACACACACTGTTTCTCTGTTTTGCCCTCCTCTGACATGATGTAATGACGAGAATAATAATTTACCATTCAGTTGGGTTTCTTATTTTTCCAGATTCCAGGAAGATCTGCAACAGAAATCCAGAAAGGCTGCACCCACCTGTCTTTGATCTCGTTCGAGAAAATTCATTGGCTGCGCCTCATACATTCAGGCCTTCTCCATAATCTCTTAAAGTTGCCTTCAATCCCGGCATACCTACAGTGAGACAGAGTCCTCCAAAATGCAGCACCCTGTGCAAAGAGAAGCTAGACCTCTTAGCCTCCTCACAAGCCCTGCAGCTTGTGAACCCCTACTCACTAGTCTCTGAAGTGCATCCTCAAACTGCTGTGAATCATCTAGAACCTTCTTCCAAGCAGCCCAATGCTCCCTTGACCTTTCGTCAGCCGTCTCCAGTTCCTGCAGAGCAGTTTTCCTCACAGGCTGCTCCTCCTTCTGTTAACCACACTTATTCATTTCCATCAATCACTCAGGTCCAACAGTGCCATACCTCATCCGTGATGATCCCAGACAGTTTGCTCCACGGTGACAGCGAACAGTTTAAGTACCACGCATAATTGTACCGCTTGAAGTTGGACACAGCTTGTCGCCTTGCTCTGGGCTCTGCACATATCCCCATTTCTTACACCAGAACTATGTCAGATCTACAGCAGAGATATGGGCAGCCACACCAACTTCTTTTGTACTCTGTTTATCCGGATGATTCCAGAAGCTTCAGCGACCTTACAATCAGAGTGCCAGCTCTTCTTGGTATGCTAAAGTCTTTGGAAAAGGAGAAGGGCATTTAGCCCACTATGCCAGATTCACATGTGCAATACAATCAGCCATTCCCTAAACCTGATTTACTTCACTTACTGGAAGAGAAGAAGCAGAATGTCAAGCTGGACACAAACACGTGGTATCGTAAAGTGGAAATAGAGGAAAGTACTAAGGGTTATTGCTGAGGGAAGGGAACATAAATAAATATTTATCATTGTAAAACTGTCAAAGGTTTTCAAATGTATTAATGAACTGAAGATGAGTCTTAACCTTATGTCTGAACACGTGTGTGAACCAGGCATGAAAATGGCAGTATTTCTTATCAATATATATTTTTCAAATACAGACTATGCAGCAGTTGTGTGTGCATTAACAATCATAATGAATATAGTTATTCTGAAAAGTAATTCCATTTATTCCAAAACATTGACAGTTTAATAGACAAATCAAAAGCAAATCACTGAGAATACATTTCTCTTATGTACTCTATGAAAATAACAGGATCCATTTAAGAACAAAAAGCTTTTGTGCATTTTAACCTGGAATGTTTTACAACCTGGTGTAAAGCTTAATACTGTACATATGTCACACAATATTGAAGGCACAGCTGGTACAAGGCTGAACAGTTCACTGCATGAAACAAGCATGATAAAAACAGGTTCACAGCGTCAAGTCAAAGCAATACAGAAACAAACGAAGACTCCGGAGCGTTCAGCGCTGGCTCTGTTAAATCCAAAACTGTACATATTTGGTAGGTCACAGGCTAGTGAATCCATCACATTCAAACACCATGTGGATTCAACTGTATGATCAAATAGAAATGAACAGATTGACAGAGATCATTTGTCTATTGCTCGGCCGGGGGGTTGGGGGGTGAAGGTGACTGAACAACATTCAGTCACTTGCAAAACTACAAATTGTTGTTTGAACATCTTGACATACAGTGGAGGAAATAAGTATTTGATCCCCTGCAGATTTTGTAAGTTTGCCAACTTACAAATAAATGAACAGTCTATAATTGTAATGGTAGGTGTATATAAACAGTGAGAGTAAGAATATCAAAAAGAAAATCCAGAAATTGACATTATATAAAAGATAAAAATGTATTTGCATTTAACTGTGGGAAATAAGTATTTGATCCCCTTGTAAAGAAAAGGATTCTGGCTCCCACGGACCGGTTAAATAAGTTGTCTTCCTTTAAAAAAAGTACTCCTAATATCAACTTGTTACCTGTATAAAAGACACCTGTCCACCGAATCAACCAATCAGATTCCAACCTCTCCACCATGGGCAAGACCAAAGAGCTGTCTAAGGACCTCAGGGACTAGACTGTAGACCTCCACAAGGCTGGGATTGGCTACAAGACCATCCGAAAGCAGCTCGGTGAGGAGGAGACAACTGTTGGTGCCATTATTCAGAAATGGAAGAAAGACACAATGAGCATCAATAGCTGGAGCTCCACACAAGATCTGGCCCGTGGGGTATTGATGGTCATGAGAAAGGTGAGGGATCAGCCAAGAACTACACAGGAGGAACTTGTTAATGATCTCAAGGCAGCTGGGTCCCCAAGAAAACTATTGGTAACACCAGGGACATGCACAGGTATGGGCTAATGTTGCCCGGACAACGGCCCGTTTGGCCTTTTTGGCTGACCTGCCCCTCTGGAGAGAGCGAGAGTTTGTTTTTCTGTTTTCTGTTGTGGCCGAATCAACATGATGAGCCCACAATTAGTATTGTAGCGTCTCGCTGCGGGAAACACACTTTGTCAGCGCTGTCATCTGCCGGTGCGTTAAGACCACCTCAGTGTCGGATTTGGGAAACTTGATTTTGAGTTGACTCATGGCAGTTAGGGTATAAGGGATAAACCAGGGGACTTAACTTCCTCTTGATACCGTCGGTTATTTACAAAAAAACACCTAAATATAGCCTACTTGTTGTTGTTGTGCTTCTGTCTTTCTGTGTCTTTTCATCTGTAAACTCCCTCAACGAGTGTGAAGCGGCTGGAATGAGGATCAGCACCTCCAAATCTGAGGCCATGGTTCTCAGCAGGAAACCGATGGACTGTCCACTCTAAGTAGGGAATGAGTCCTTACGCCAAGTGAAGGAGTTCAAGTATCTCGGGGTCTTGTTCTCGAGTGAGGGAACAATGGAGCGTGAGATGGGCCGGAGAATCGGAGCAGCGGGAGCGGTACTGCAGTCGCTTTACCGCACCGTTGTGACGAAAAGGGAGCTGAGCCAGAAGGCAAAGCTCTCTGTCTGCCGGGCCATTTTCGTTCCTACCCTCACCTATGGTCATGAAGGATGGGTCATGACCGAAAGAACGAGATCGCGGATACAAGCGGCCGAGATGGGTTTTCTCCGCAGGGTGGCTGGTGTCTCCCTTAGGGATAAGGTGAGAAGTTCGGTCATCCGGGA
The DNA here is from genome assembly GCF_902827175.1 of Gymnodraco acuticeps. Taxonomy (NCBI): domain Eukaryota; kingdom Metazoa; phylum Chordata; class Actinopteri; order Perciformes; family Bathydraconidae; genus Gymnodraco; species Gymnodraco acuticeps. The sequence continues at coordinate 39,989 of NW_022991098.1, forward strand.
GGGACTCGGAGTTGAGCCGCTCCTCCTTCGCGTCAAAAGGAGCCAGTTGAGGTGGTTCGGGCACCTATGTAGGATGCCACCTGGGCGCCTCCCTAGGGAGGTGTTCCAGGCACGTCCAGCTGGGAAGAGACCAAGGGGTAGACCTAGGACCAGGTGGAGGGATTATATCTCTTCGCTGGCCTGGGAGCGCCTTGGGATCCCCCAGTCAGAGCTGGTTGATGTCGCCAGGGAAAAGAAAGTTTGGGGCTCTCTGCTGGAACTGCTACCCCCGCGACCCGACCACGGATAAGCGGGAGAAGATGGATGGATGAACTCCCTCAACGCGCCACTCTCTCTCTCTTTTCTTGATCGCCCTCTCACGGGTGAACAATTCAATGTCCCGCTTCAGTGTAGGATTTCTGCCATGTCTCTACCACTTTAGTTTGACCATCTCTGTTACTAAGTTATGGAATACTAAATAACTAAGTAATTAGATACCTTACCGTTACTGCGCTCATAAAGAATGATAAGAATAAGAATAATGCGTCTTGAACTGGTTTCATTAGTTAGTGAGTTTATTTAAGGTAATTAGTTAGAGGCTCTATTTTATCAGTATGTCTGCACAGCAGTTACCATTGTAACTGATGTGCAGACATACTACATTAGAACAGAATTGTCCCTATTTTATCTTTAATAGTTAGATATTTTAATGAGATATGGACCGCAAAACATTTTTAAAATCAAGTCACCGAATGCAAGTACTCGCCTTAGGTTATTTTGTTATGAGATGTGAATCACTGTTCAATTTAGTTGATGTAATAATCGTTTGGTTTCTATTAAAAACAAGTTACAATTTTCAAAAGGTCTTGTGTTTTTTTCGGGGGGAGGCTCTTTTTCCAGTTTAGAGCAATAGCCCCTCCAAATGTCTGTGCACGTCCCTGGGTAACACACTACACCATAATGGATCAAATCCTGCAGCGCCTGAAGGCCCCCCTGCTCAAGAAGAACATGAGAGGCCCGTCTGAAGTTTGACAATGAACATCTGAATGATTCAGAGAAGGCTTGGTAGAAGGAGGAAGAGAGATGCTGACTATAATCCCAGAACACCATCCCCACCGTCAAGCATGGAGGTGGAAACATTATGCTTTGGGGGTTTTCTCTGCTAAGGGGACAGGAGGACTTCCCTGCATCGAGGAGAGGATGTACGGGGCCGTACAATCTTGGCCGATAGCCTCCTTCCCTCAGCCAGGACACTGTAATGGGTCATGGATGGGTCTTCCAGCAGGACAATGACCCTGAACATACGGCCAAGGCAACACAGGAGTGGCTAAAGAAGAAGCACATTTAGGTGATGGAGCCAGTCTCTGGACCTTAATCCCATAGAAGATCTGTGGAGGGAGCTGAAGCTTCGAGATGCCCGGCATCAGCCTCAAAACCTGAAGGATTTGGAGAGGATCTTCAGAAAGGAGTGGACCAACATCCTTCCTGAGATGTGCACAAACCTGGAGACCAACTAGAAGCGTCTGACCTCTGTGCGTCCAACAAGGGTTTCTCCACCAAGTACTAACACATGTTCTGCAAGGGGATCAAATACTTATTTCCCACAGTTTAATGCAAATACATTTTTATCTTTTATATAATGTACATTTCTGGATTTTCCTTTTGATATTCTTACTCTCACTGTTTATATAAACCTACGATTAAAATTACAGACTAAGTGTACATTTACAAAATCTGCAGGGGATCAAATACTTATTTCCTCCACTGTAGATGTTAATTAGTTAATTTTAGATTTTGCAACATTTGGACTGAATAAACCAGACTATTTCCTGTTCTGTGCCCTTTCCTTTGCTAAGCATATCTATCCAAACCTGGCTGTCACTTCATATTGAGCCTTCAAACTGTTGACCACAGTGGCATCAAACAATAAATGATAAGGAAGATGTACTAGGGTCTGTAGATTATATAGATCCCTTCGACCTCTGTTGGGCGGCAGTGGTTCAGTCTGTAGGGACTTGACGAATATAACTGTGTGTATGTAACTGTGTAACAGAAAATGCATGTGCGTGTATAAAAAACAGATTGGAAAACTGAGTTGAATCAATAAAGGTCCACCTATCTTTCTTTTCTTTAGGGCATTGGTGAGGATATTGATATTAGGCAGGGCATGGGGATACATAGGGTTAACTGGTTCAATTGCAACCAGTCTGTATCACTGAAGTTCAAACCAAGTACAATGAGATGAGGCACACAATTAGATGAGGTCTGACCTCTGGTAAATGTCTTTGCATGAAAAAAAACCCACAAATGTAGTGTACACACTGCACACAATGACATGTCTAATACAAATACTCTTGTGAGGGAGAAAAGCTTCCAGGTAAAGCTTGTGTATCATCAGTGAGGGAAGTGCATCTCAGGCTGATGTTTGACGGCTAACGTTGGATGAGGCCCAATTCACTCTCCTAGCTCCAGTCCCATCAGGACTGATGGGAAATGTAGGAGAGCTGCAGAGGAGAGGGAGAGTCCACGCTGGGTAAAGGCAGAGGGATGTGTCCATTCAGCAGTGAGGGGAACTGTAGGGATGGAATCAGAGGTTAACAGATGATATTCAACACTTGCCCTTTTTTTATGAAGAGCATCCTGGAATATTCAGTGTCTGTATAAAATATATTGCAATAGTTCCACATTGGTTGCAGGCTTTCATAAAAATGACTGTGTATTTTATTAAATCTTTGCAGGAAGAAAGTGGTGAATTACTTATATAAAGTCAGTTCTTAATTTTAAATAAATAAAAACGCCTACTTCAGCCCGATGAGGAAAAACCTGGTTTTTCATTTTAAAAGACACTTTTGCACTAAAGACACAAACCAAAGTGGCAATGGAGCTGACTGGTCATATATGAATTATTAGAAATGAGAAAAGGAATGTTTATATGACATTTTAAGAGAGTGAAGATTACAGTTAGAGAAACCACATCCCTGAGTCACTAAAGAAAGAAAGTCAACACAGCTTATTATTTGATATAAAGTAGTCCCACTAACAATACTACACAAGTTATAAAATACTACCTAGTTCTACAGTAATGTTGTATCACATCACTTCTCGTGTGACTGCTGATGCTTCACAGGAGTGTATGCTCTTTAAACCTGATAGAACACCAACATCGAGTGTGTGTGTGTGTGTGTGTGTGTGTGTGTGTGTGTGTGTGTGTGTGTGTGTGTGTGTGTGTGTGTGTGTGTGTGTGTGTGTGTGTGTGTGTGTGTGTGTGTGTTGATGGGAGAGGTTCCTGACCAACCAGTCCGCTCCCCCTAGCCAACAGGAAGTTGCCCCCTCTTTTTGTCCACTTTAGAACGGAAACATCTGTGACTTATTGTGAAACCCTGGCACGCAGTGTATCACACACACACTTACAGACACACGACTGTTTAAAAAACGACTTTTGAGGTAAGTCTGCCGTGTAAAGTGACTAAAGTTCCTGCCGTTGGAACAGAGGGATTTGCTGTTCATAAAGATACAAATATTTAGTATCCATTACCAGCAGGCCAGTGTTTTCTCTGAAAGGTTCATCCATTAAAGGAAGGTTAGATTGTTTTTCCACACGATAGTTAGAAATGAAACCTGGCATGAAAGCAGAGTAAAGTGTGCATTCCATTTTTTGTATTTGAAAAAGTGATATCAACTGATAATTATGTAAACACACAATAAAACCATAGTTAACATTCATTCTGCGATAAAAGGTAACATGTATTGATGCTAAGCTTGTACTAAAGAATTTCTCAATTCCCATTGACTTCAAGAATAACTTAATAAGTTATACATATTTATATTTTTCCTCTAGTGAATATGTTGCAAGTGTTTTTTTTGCACCCCAATACTGAGGAGAACCAAGTGAGGTTTAGGGTCAGTAAACTGACAGCATCACCTACAGTATTTACAGTTTGCTAACATTTCATAGCATCAGCTACCATCAACTACTGTCGAAAGATGCCAAGTAAGTTTGTAGCAGCAAACCCCCCGAGTGGATGAACTTCAGCAGGGGTGTGTTTACTGCCCCTGATTTCTACTTGTAACATCTATTGATGAGTGAGTCTTTTGCCCACTTATAAAAGCCCTTGCATTTGCTACACTGCCGTCAATGAGTCCCTCAAAGTGTGCAGCAATACCAAATGTTTGTGAGTGTTTATGTGTGTGTTTACCTGAAAGAGGGGGGCATGGCTCTGTAGTTGTGCAGGGCTGAGGGGTCCCATTGGGCTCAGGCTTGACCAGAAATGGATATTGGAGAGTAGAGAACTAGAAGTGAGCAGCAGACCAGATGGAGCCTGCATTGACAAATGCCATAATGGAAATAGTATGAATAAACCAGGATGGAAATGATTGAGATGGATGTTTATTCTGGCAGTAAGTCCAGAGAGGAGTTCCCCCAGCTCAGAGCCCGGAGTCAACCTGGGCTCTCAGTCAGACTGATTTAACAGGTCAGGAAGCTCTGCTCATACACAATTCATGAGATCTATTTTTTTTTTCTTCTGTCACTTCATATTTGCCTAAGGCCAGTTTGGTTTTCTGTCTGGTTCTTTTATGGAAACATTAGACGGTTGGTTCTATCACAACAGCCAGAAACCTCTAAGCTCAAAATCCTCTTCAAATGTTTCTTTTAGAAAAGTTAAAATGTTAACAAATACATTTGAGGATCTGTTTTCTCTTAAAAGCTGTGCTTTGCCAGTTCCATTTTTCTCAGGTAATTTTAGTTTCTCAACTCTTCTTTGTTTGGACCACTCAGCAGGAGTTTGAGTCTAGTTTGCTTCCAGCTACTTTCTAAGGACTGGCTTATGGTGTACCACCGTCAGTAGTTAGATGTGTCTGATTTCTGAACTAGAGCTCACGGCTTGACTAAAGAGACCCCTGTAATCACCATAAAGTGGTTTCTGATGAACAGGGATAACTACAGGGACCGTTCTGTCCGGAGGCCTGTACGAAGAATTCAACAGACCCTGGATATCTTTGTGTTATCTGACTTAACTAACCCTAACAAACAAGGTCTCGCTAAGCGGATAACAACTCCGTAACTCAAGCAAACCTTAATAATAATATTTGACAAATATAAAGAAGTTAAACCTTGAACATCCCTGAATTAAACACATTTCTTATCTCAAACATAACCTGCCCTGGATCAAATTAGGTGTTTAGCATTAGTTACCATGGCGATCTTCCCTGGCAAGAAGTGAACCAGCGTCTTAGTACCGAAAACTCTGAGTTAACCCTGTAGGCACCTCGCTAACCGCACATCCTGCTTCTAGTACAGGCCTCTGGTGGAAGTGAATAAGGGGCTGTAGATAATAACCAACAGCTCTTTGCTAACACTTAATCACAAACAAAAATCAGAAATGAAATGAAAATGATTGATTTAGCATATACTTTTGCTTCCATTAACTATATAGTGTACACTCAGAAGCCCATCATTGCTCCATCTGTATTTATTTATACATCAGCTGAATTCCTGCATGTAGACAGACTTGGTATGTCAGTGAATCAGGGGCTTCAGGAACATATGGCTTTACTTATAAACCTCCTCCTCCTCCCTCACCTCCTCTCTTCTTCCAGCTCACCTCCTTCCATCTCCTCCCTGTCTACAAGCTTAACTTCCTTCATTCACAAAATGTATCTTCCTACCTAGTCTTGTTCTTCTCGTCTTTGCTCAAACCACCTGTATTGCAGGACAGCTATGTGTGAATGGTCTGGTGTTATATGTTCTGTGTGATGTTTTTACCTGTGTGGTAAGGAAGGCAGAGGTCAGGGAGCCTGAAGGCAGCGCCGGGCTGTTGAGAGCAATAGAGACGAGGTCACTTCCTGTCAGCAGGAGAGAGGAGGCAGAGATTTCCAAGCCTTTGTGTTTTCGTCTATTGGCCAATCTAATCCTCTCTGGCATTGGTGCACCATGCAACCTCACTCTCTCCCTCTGCCCAGAGGACAGGTTCAGAGGCTGAGCAGTCAGCTCTAACTCATCAGTCTCTGAGCTCCGCCCCTTCCACTGTGTGTGGGCGGGGCTCTGTGGCGGGGAGGAGCAGCAGGAGGAAGAGCGGGCCAGCCGAGGAGATGGTCTGGAGAAATCAGAGGTCTCAGTTGAGGATGGGGGTGGAGTGGGGGGTAGGGAGGAGTGGCCACGGTTTGTTACGAATCTGATGACAGAGGAGTTGTCGCGATGGCGATCGGCTCTGGGTTCTGTCTTGATGGGACGATGAGGTTCTAAGGGGGGCTGCAGGGAGCTGACGGGGAAGGAGGAGTACATACTTGAGAGGTGGTACTGGTTCCTCCCACCCCCATCCTCGTCTTCAGCCTCAGGCTCTGACAGCCCCCCCCCCCCTCCCTCACTGTGGCCTGACTCCACTGCTGCAGGGTCCATCTTAAGGATCTCAGGGAAGGACACAAACTTGTAGACAAACTTCTGGCCGATCACCTTCTTTATAATGTTCTGCAGAGCAACAAGACAAGATTTCGAATTTTAATTTCAGTTGGGTTTCAAGGCCCTTAGGACGATGATAAACACCAAAGCAAGAACAATGCAATCATTTGAAAATGTGCATACTTTGTCGTAGTAGTAGCGCAGGGCTCGGCTCAGCTTGTCATAGTTCATGTTGGTCTTGCTCTTGCGCAGCCCCCACAGCTTGGCCACCTCCTCTGCCCTCAGCAGCTTGAACTCTCCGTCGCTGGACGTCCAGCAGATCAGATGTTGGTGGCTCTGGTCGATGAGCAGCTGCAGCAGAAACTGCCAGAGAGTGATGGAGCTCTCCATGACGGAGGAGAGACTGGCGATCTGCAGAGGAGAGGCAAGACTCAGTGAGAGGACAGTCACTAGACAACCATTCTGTAGTGAACAAAATGCAATACTTTACAGCACAAATATTATATATTATATATTGGACTTTTAGCACACGTGAAGTTTGAGCACTTTTTGAACAGTTATACATTACATTAGGAGGTTACATTACTCCCTGTTGTTTCAAATGTGTGCAAACATAACATTAACATTCATTTGGAGGCATGTTGTTAGGTGATAATCATCTACTGCTTTGTCAATGTTCGCAACACTTCTATCATTGTTATTATTGCTGATTAATGCAGCTATAAACTTTAAATTCAATGAGTTCATTCTTGCATGACATGTCAAGGAAATTGTTGCAGAATAATATAAAGTAACTGAAAGGTACTTTATATCTATTTACATGGTATTTAGATGTATTTAAATGTTTTTATAATTTAAAACGATTTCATCTTAGACTGTTAAGGTTGTCACAGTCTGCTCCATCATTCACCAGTAGTTTTCCATTCACCTGTCTCACCTGTTAACCACACACACGTTTTTGCTCACTCTCTTTCTCTACGGCACCCATTAGTCACTGGCAGTATTTAAACCCTCACCAGACACACACCCGTTGCCAGATCCTACTTTGCCTTCATGCTAGTCTTTCACGCGTTTGTCATCAGATTGCCTACCCGGTTCTGACCCTGCCTGTCCCCGACCTGCCTGCTCTGCTGATCCCTGACCTGCCTGTCCTTGGACTATCCTGCCTTACCTGATCCCTGACCTGCATGTCCTTGGACTATCCTGCCTTACCTGATCCTGCCTGTCCTTGGACTATCCTGCCTTGCCTGATCCCTGATCCTGCCTGTCCTTGGACTATCCTGCCTTGCCTGCTGTCTGACCCTGCCTGTACCTACGTTGACCGCCTCGCCTGCTCCCTGACCCTCTGCCCGGCCCTGACTCACCTTCTGCCCGCTGTCCTCCGGTTCGCTTGCCTGCACGTCATCCGGCTGTTACTGTTCTGCTGGTATCCCTCTGCTCTGGTAATACCAATAAAGTATATTGTCAATACTCTTTGGTTTCTCGAGTGCTGCATTTGGGTCCTTCATCAGATTGTGACAAAGGTATTCATATGCCATGGAAGACATTTTAAGAAACACGGAAAGAAAGGAGGGTAGGTGGGCAGGGAGGACAAGGAATTGGTAACCACGCTCTTTCACTGCTGCCATGTTTTCCACATCCTCACATCCACACACTGAAGCCACTCACACACATGTAACGCATGAGGTACAGCAAGCAGGGTATTATTGCAAAACTAAATAAACGTTTGATGCAGGACTCAACATGTTGTGTCTCTTATACTTATGCTACATTAATCCGTGGACACAATAAATCATTTAAAATAATTTCATTGCACCCCTAAATGAACGATGTCCATACCAACAGTCTGTTATTCATAGCAGTTCTCTCCTACTCGGGATAAAAACAGACTATAATGTTGTGATTAACGAATCAGAATCGACTATTCATCGAAGCATGTAAACAACCCCAACATTTCTCTCACTGTATATGTGAACAAAATATTGAATCTATATCTTGCATATGAACTCAGACTCTTTTAAGTCATGGACTCAGAGACTTTGGCTGCGTTCAAATTTTTTAATTAAAATTATTATTGTTATTATTATTATTTGTATCTTTTTTTAATTAAAATGAGAGATGTAGTGATGTGTGTGATGAGTGATGTGTTTGTCTGTCTCTCTCCCCGCCACCCTGTCTCTCTCTCCATCACTTTGATTTCATTCATTCAATCTTCCTTTATTAGAAGCAAGTACAAACTACTTATTGCCAAAAGACAAACAACAAATAAGTAATCAGAAACAGATTTAATTTGTCAGTATGAGAATATCCCCATGGCAACCATTAGCCTCAGAAGAGGAGAAGCATTGGAGAACATGAAGCGATTTATATTTGATATTATAATCAAATATGAAAATCCTCCTTTCTCTCTCTGTCATTCTAACAGGATACCACCCAGCAGAGGGGGGAAAGTGTGTGTGGTGCAAACAATGACCCACCGTCACAAACACACACAACCTCCACCGCTTCCTTTTCCTGCATGGGTGTGTGTGTTAAGTGAGGGGAGCAGTGCTGTCTGTCTAAACGAGGACTTCCTGTCATTCAGCTCCAGGGGCGTCTTCCCGGGAAAGGCCTTCCCCCTGCAGGAGGTAGACGTCCTGTCACTGGGAACCACCACGCACGTGCACACACACACACACACACACACACACACACACACACACACACACACACACACACACACACACACACACACACACACACACACACACACACACACACACACACACACACACACACACACACACACACACCTATGTTTTTGTATTAAGATGTTATTTTTAACTCTAAGTGGATGCTGAAGTTTACTTTGAGCAACATCTCAACAAATACACACTTTCACAAAGACAGACACAAACACACACACGCACAGACACATACACACATAATATGGAGAATTCCTCTATGAATTATGTCAGACTGTGTTTGATCTGTGCTCACCTTCTGCAGTTATAATGATCTGATCAGGAATGTATCAGACGTGGGGGGGGGGGGGGGGGGGGGGGGGGGGGAGTTCTACTGGAACTGAAATGGTTCTTTGTTTTGCACCAGTGACTCATTTTCAAGATGTTGTCTGCTGCCAGCTTCAATCCGGAAGTGCATGGCAATTAGTCTGCGAGGTCCAGACAAACCAGAAAGTCTACAACTAGATTTTAGAGGAGCCATGGCAAATGTGTCCATAACAGCTCGTACAGTAACCTCTTGTATTACTTTATTTTGGAAAGTTGCAACTAAAAGCATTTGTAATATGTGCCAAAGCAGAGAACGCATAAGGCGACCACCTTTATGCACAGCTTTTACGCTTATTACGCACAGATTTAACATTTTACGCGCAGCTTCAATGTGGATTTCATTTTTACAGTTAATATCTGAAACCATGCAGGTTTGAGCAAATATCATAAAAGCTAATTGCAGTTTTCTTGCGTCCCTATAAACTTAGAAAAAGTTTAAAGTAAATCGAAACTTGTACCTACCCTGCTGTGGACGGCCGCCGCACCTCTGTCCGTCTGGGATGTGTGTGTGAGTCTACAGCGGCGTGTGTGTGAGGGGCTCCATGCTGCTGCGGTCCGCAGCTCCTTTCTGTCCAACTCAGAGCAGGAAGTCAGGACGCGCAGACGGAGAACCGGCGCACTTCCTTTGGCTCAGTATTCCCGTCTGTGTAAATATACACACACACACACACACACACACACACACACACACACACACACACACACACACACACACACACACACACACACACACACACACACACTCTCTCTCTCACTCTCAAACACAGTGCGGAGCCAAATGACAACTGACGTCACCCTCTTCCTGCTCACCGGGAGGGGTTCATGTTCCTACACACACACACACACACACACACACACACACACACACACACACACACACACACACACACACACACACACACACACAACACACACACACACCACACACACACACACACATATGTGTATTGTGTCGTTAAGCGGTCTCTGCGTTGTGTTTTGTGTTTTAACAAATCAGTCTTATATTCAGTTTCCCTCACAATGACTCCTCTCACGTGGAACATTTACAGAAAGGGCGATGAAACGTGAGGGACACAATATGAAGGGGGAAGTCACCATAAAAAGAATCCTCTGGGCACAGCGACCACACTTCAGAGGTTCCGCCCACTGATCTCTCACCTTGCACAGGTATTGAACATTCAATAAATGAAGAACACAGAATTTGTGTGATTACAAAATGATTTACAAATAAATCCCACTGCATATTTACAACTGTTACTCTCTCCCCCCTAGAATTACACACAATTCTGAGCACCAAAACAATCCACACATACAACACATCGGCCATGAAATACACAAACAAAGTGTATGGAATCAGCAATATAAGCTTCCTACTGAAAGGATAAGAGAATCAGAGCATTACCCGGCGCCTAGCAATAACACATGACACCCTCTCTAGACAAAGTGAGATGCCTTATACATCACACATACGGCCGAACAATGTGGATACACAAAAGAAAGTGTGACATACAGCAGCAGAGTGAACCAAAAACATTCCTTTGTCACAAGAAAAAAAAGAAAAATTACATTATTCATAAAATAACAATAAAACAAAATGTCAATACTATGCCACCCCAATTTCTCCATAACAGCACCGGGGCCTGAATCAACCCCTAGAACAGACTCAAGTTGTGTCATGGACTCAATCAGACGACACACTGGTCTAAAGACTCCCAGAAGCAAGCCCCCCATTGGCAGTCGGACACTGCTGTGGACCAGGATGGGCAGACAGTGACTCTGACAGAGGAACAGGGATTGGGGCAGGAACATCCAAAGCAGGGGAAATTGCCAGAGAGGGAGACAGTGGACACTGTGAACTAACTGAGCCATTAATGGAAGACTGTTCGTGGACCCATGAGGCAGTGCGGCTATCTGACCAGGCAGCCAACAGACTGCCTGCTTCTGCCAGTGCGTCTACTCCACCTGTTGTTGCTGCAGCTACAGGATCTACCCCCCATGCATCAGGTACCCAAAAACCAACATATACACAGAGCTCAATAAGCCAATTTATATCAAAGGCAATGACCCCAGCTAGACAGAACATAGTGGATGAAGACTTGGCCAAAATAATTGCAAGTGATTTCCAACCATTTTCCATTGTGGAGGACAAGGGATTCCGAAGCTTCCCACAGGCTCTCAATCCAATGTATGTTCCTCCAAGCAGGAAAACACTCTCTCAAAAATCTTTCCGAGACTGTATGATAGAGAACGTGCTTCACTGCTGGCCAGGGTTAAGGAAGCTACTGCAGTTTGCCTTACCACTGGACATCAAGAACCACCACCTCTTTCATGTCTGTTACATGTCACTTTATAGAAAATTATAAAACGGTGGTCTGTCTTCTGGACTGTTTTGAGTTTAGCGACAGACACACTTCAGAAAACTTGGCAGAGGGACTGCTAAGAGTAGCAAAAGAGTGGGACATTGAAAATAAAGTGGCTTGCTGTGTTAGTGACAATGCAGCTAACATAACCAAAGCCATTAAACTTTTGAAATGGACCCACCACCCATGTTCAAGGTTCTTTATTGTCAAACGAACATAGCTACAGAGTAATTATGTCATTGAAAATCTTAGGTCACAGGCTTCTCCAACAATGCAACATAATAATACAGATAAGCAGACAATATTAAAACAATATTAAAATATACTATATTAAAAGTAATACAAAAAGAAAAATAGTTTTTTAAAAAGTGAGAAAGCGGAATAGTGATGATATATTGGATAATAGATAAATAATGACTAAGTAGCAGATGAATGTTATGAAATAGTTTCAACAGTTCAGGTGTTTAACAGTCTTATTGCCTGTGGGATGAAGCTGTCCCTGAGTCTGGTGCTTTTAGTCCGGATGCTGCGGTAACGCCTGCCAGACGGCAGCAGACTGAACAGTTTGTGTCTCGCGCATACCATCAACCTGATGGTAAGAGATGCCCTGAAGGTCATGAAGCCCACTCTTGACAAAGTGAAGGGGATGGTAGAATTCTTCCATAAGAGCACAAGAGCAACAGAGAAGTTGAAGTCTACTCAGCGCCAAATGGATATGCCTGAGCTGAGGCTCAAGCAAGACTGTGTCACAAGGTGGAATTCTACATTGTACATGCTGAAACGGGTTCTGGAGTCAAAGGATGCAATCATCTCTACCCTGGCCCTCTTCAATGCACATATGGATGCTCTGGATCAAGGAGAATGGGAGGCACTACAGGAGACCTGCACTGTTTTGGAACCCTTTGAGCAGGTCAACGTGGAAATCAGCTCAGAGAGGTACAGTTGACAATTGTTATTATATTATTTATTATTATATCCTCCTGGGACCCAGCCCATTGAAAATGTCCACTGTAGTGGACATTTGGTCAACATGCATCTCCTTTTAGTCTTTTGAGCTACTCTATCAATCCCTGATGTGCTGTACAAAGGACATCCTGGGCTTTCCAGTGATATGTCATTGGTTAAAATTGCATGCTGGGAAGTTCCTCTTTCTTTTCATCCAAAATAATAATCCTTATATTTATTATAGTGCTTTATCAAAGACTCTCAAAGCGCTTTACAGATACACATTACACATACAGATCATACATGTAATGGTCATCTACTGTGGACATTACCCACAGGAGCAAATTCGGGTGAAGTGTCTTGCCCAAGGACACAACGGCCTGACGCAGTGGGGCGGGAGCGGGTTTCGAACTGGAGTTCCCCAACGCCCCCTTGATCTGATGATCAAACGCACAGACCACTGCGCCACCCGTCCCATGATGGCTGGCATACCAAAAACAAAATGTTATAGAAGCAGGAGGAGAAGTCAAATATTGTTGAATAATTGTTGATACAGACAGAGAGACAGATAGGGACGAGTTGGAAAGACATGGCCCTCTGTGGGCCAAGAGTAGCACGTATGTCTTATTGTTGTTTTTATTTTAAGTGGAGCCACGAAAAATGAGAATTGCCTCAGGAATGCAAGCTTTGTTTCAAGCATGGTCAAATGGAGACCACATTGACTACAAAGTCTTTGAAGATCTGGAAAGATTCACCAGAAACCAAACTAGTTTTGTATTGATCAAATAAACAGCAATGTTCAGATCAATTACTTATTCATGTTTTAAATAAAGGTGAATGTATTATTGTATTAATATCACTCTATAACCATAATACGTTACATAGTCCATCTGTTCATTTTGTCTGTCTTTTCAAACTAAAATGGTCCCGACGTCCTCTACAGTGGACATAATGTAACATTTAAAAATCAAATTAAATTAAAAAAGTCTAAATTGCAAGATGTTTTTTTAACCCTAAATAGGTAGGAAATCACAAAAAAAGGAAATTGGAAGACACTTTTTTTAATATAATAACATAGTAAGGAACATTTTAGATGTGAATGTCAGTAATATTAAACAAGAATAAACTGAGCAAAGTCCATATACCACATAATAAAACACAGCATCATTTTTTCTGAGTCACTGTTTTCTCTTTTTTCAGCTATGTGACATCCTCCAAAATGTTACTCCTCTGCAGGGGTCTGCAGAAAATCACAGCCTACAACCAGACACAAGTGACCAAGAGGAAAGTGACAGAGTTGGTGACTGCTCTCTCAACGTCGATGGACAGAAAGTTCCACAGAATGGAATACAACACTGTCCTCTCAGAATCTACTATACTCGATCCAAAGTTCAAAAGGCTGGCCTTTAATGATAACTGCGCTGTCGATGAGGCTCTTCAGAGAGTAACAGCAGCAGCAGCTCGTTGCGACCTCAGCAGCCAGCCAGCTCAACCACCAGGAGGCCAAGAGGGAGAAGAGGGAACAAGGGCACCAGAAGTGGAGCCACAAATGTCTGCTGTTTGGAGGCTCTTTGATGCAAGAGCAACAGAAGACGTTGCAAGACGGAATCCCTCAGCAGATGCTTTGCTGGAAGTAAGGTCCTATCTGGAGGAGCCTCTTATCCCAAGAACCGCAGAGCTGGTGGGAGTCCAAGGCTTCAGTGTACCCACGACTTGTGAAGGGCATGGCACGGTGACTGTGCATTGTAGCAACATCAGTCCCCTCAGAAAGGATCTTTTCTAAAACAGGGCAGATAATAACAGAGAGAAGACACCGGATCAACCCCTCTAAGCTGAGGCACTTGGTCTTCCTCAATGCCAATCTGCCCTGAAAAGAAAAAGTTGCAGTTTGATAGTTGACGGTGGTAATTTTCTTAGAGACTGTTTAATACTGCTGTTTTGCACATTACAATACATTTATTTGTATTATGTTTTTTTTATGATAGAGACTGTTATTTGCTGCTGTTTTGAGCATTGCAATATATTTATTTTCATTATGTTATTTATGATTATTTTAATAAGCTGTTGCTGTATTTTGTTCTATAGTTTATACTGAAATAGAGCCCTGCTGTTTTGTTAGGGCTTTTTGTTTAAATAAAAATGTCAAATATACAAAATACAGTAGCTGTCCTTTTTTTAAATGTCTATGCTTACATTTTTATAGGTGTTGCTATCTGCTTTGTGTAGCGTGGTTCTACAAGCAAGTCAGTTCATTCATGGGGTGGTATCAGAGTGGTATCAACAAGGGTCTGTAAATGCAATGAAAACAATTGGCCACAGCAAATCATTTATATTACAATTTTAATTTTGAATACTTCAGTACAAAGGATGTATTGAATAATGTAAGTGATATATGTGTACACATAAATAATTAGTCAAAATAGGGCTACATTTAATTGAATTATAAAAGGTATATGTGGTCAAATAGAAGAGCCGTTTGGGAGCCGAAAGAGCCGGCTCTTCTTGTTGAGCCGAGCCAAATGAGCCGGAATTCCCATCACTAGTGGCTAGCAGCAGACGTTCAATTTAAAGCAGAATCAGCCTGTTTGCAACAGGGATTGCAAAAGAGGGGTGAGTCAATATCACCATACGGTGCATTTGAGAGTTCCCCATTTCCAAAAAAAAAAGCTGAGATTTTCCATTGAATTTCATATTCATTGTATTAAGTATACGTTATGCTGTTAGAAATGGATGTTGGTCAAGCTCCCACACTTTTTTATAAATGAACTGCAAGTACATGCAAACAGCAAAATGTATCCACCCTGTCATGGACAAAATTCAAAGAGTAAATACATTGTAATTACATAGTGATTATAACATGTACATTTTCAGAAAGCTATAGTCCCTTTCTCAACAATATATTTCAGTTTAAAGGAAAAAGTATTTGGATAATAATGAAATGATGGCAAACTATTTGTACCATGTCCACCCTGTCATGGAAGGCTTGCTGACAGGGTGGGCATGGTACAAATAGTTTGCCATCATTTCATTATTATCCAAATACAATACAATATATTTTTCCAAGCATAGGTCCACTTTAAGCAGATTCAATGTTCAGTTTTTAAATGAAGACAGTTGTAACAATCAACTATCTAAAATAGTTGTGTTAATTAAACGCACAAGGGGTTCTTGAATGAAATAATATTATATAGGTAAACAGAACTGATAAACGGACAATCTGCTCCTTCCACAAAATAGTCCCCACAGAAGTGTATTTACTACAGTCTATTCAGGGATGGGCAAATGGCGGCCCGGGGGTATTGATTTCAAATACCGCGAAATAATCTGTGACGCGTTTGTGTGTATTGTGTTTGTTTCCCGGGGAAACCCTCACAAGAAACACCGGCTGTTGTTATGCCTGCTGTGACGTTAAGTTGCCGCTTGTAATTATGCCTTTACAATCTTAAAAGTTGTTTTTATCATCTGAATTTGGCGAAACAAGTTTAATATTCTTAAAACCAAGACTTTGTTTATTTGAAATCAGATGAAAACAAACTGTCACGGACCCTGCCGTGTTATCTATGATTACTACGCTTTTCATTCATAATTTCAGCGGGAGGGAGGGGGAGTGGTGCTGAGGAACAGCAGAGTGCGGGCTGACAGGTGTCTGTGTTGACATTCCCCTTATTGTGGAATAAGGGGAATGCAGAGACAGGCTACAAGTGTTTTAGGTTCAAGTTAGACAACTAATGTCTGGGTTAGTGTTCATGACTTCATGTGTATGTCATCTAATGGTTAATCTAAATACACACACATTTTCCGTGCTTTCCAATAGTTTAAAATAGTTTTATTCCACTGTTAAATAACCTGTTCAATACAAACATGCCACTTGTAAAAATTAAATAACATTTCTGTGAACTGATATTTATTTAGTGAGCTTATTAGAGGATGTTCCCTTTGATTGTAAAATGTCAATGAAGATGTCAGACTTAGTATATTTGTTAATAATTACATACAACAGATGGAATTTTTGTGTGTGTGTGTTCCAAGTGAATCTGCGGCCCCCTGGTGGCCAGTGCATCAATTATGTGGCCCCCACCACCATCAAAGTTGCCCATCCCTGGTCTATATGCACACATTCACAAAATAAACAAAGAGAGGTTTTATACGTTATTCAAGTGTATTCACAGTTTTCGAGCCAAACAAACAAACAAAACCCAACAAAAAGTCGCTCGGCGATACACCGAAATTGTCTTACTGCCTAATCCAGGCTATAGTTCATTGACAAAAAAAGGCTGTTGCTCCTGCGCCCCGTCCCGCGGCAAAAAACCGAAATGTTACTTTGTAGGCCTTTTCAGGCTATAATCCACAAAAAGAAAAATACGAAGATCAGCGTGGCACAAAGGAGCGATCTCACCCTGTGTTGGAGAGAATCTCTCTCTCTATCTGTGCGCGTCCTCTCCAAGGAGACGTGCTTCCAGGTCGGTCGATGCAATATCCACAATCAGTTACTTTCAGTTACTTCCCCGTTGCATTTTAACATAGATATACATGCTGAGGATACTTAAATATCCCGATGAATACCCGCATTCGCCACACACACGCTTCCTCCTCCCGTGAGAACCACCCAGTGGCGGAGCCAGGACATTTTCAGCGGTGGCCAGGATGGAACCAGTGATCATTTTGGGGTGGCATTGAAATCACTATTATATGAACATAAAAATACATCTCACTGGAAAATAAGGGGTTATTTAAGGCACCAACAACACACCTCCACATTATTTAGGATTAAGCTAGTGGTGGAATAGATCAAATAATATCCAGTATATCTAACTTTTTTTTTTGTATTCCCGCAGGCAAAGTATCAACGAAGCTTACATTATACAAATGTAGTGCAATATACAGACTGTTTAGCTTATGGTGATCAGCAGCACTATGAGCTCATTCTCTCAGGAATCAGGAATACAGAGACACACACACACATCATTTAAATAAGAGTTTTTAAATTCAATTATTGGTTAAGAATAAACATCTTAAAGTAAATAACAATAAACAATAGCCCTTAACCCTGTAAGGCCCCCGGTTGTAATTTTACAACATTACTTTAAGCTATCCTAAAAAAGTCAGTAAATGTTTTGGTTTATTAAAAGACTACATTTACATAGTCAAAAGGTCCTTTTGTTCAGCCTCACAATGCTATTGGGTAGTAAATGTGTTATAGGTCCTGCCCTCTGGAGCATACACTCACACAACCAGGGGCGCCGCCAGGGATTTTGGGCCCCATGAAAAGACATCACATTGGGCCACACCACCAGGCACAGAACACGCCAACCAAGCACAATTGCTGTAACCACACCTCCAGAACCCAACCGACTCATTTATGCTTTAAATAACTCTACCTGTACAGGCTTGCATCTATCTTGTAGTCCAATACTAACTGCACAATATGTACTGACACTGAGCTGTGAAAATATAACACTTATGGGGGGACAGGGCTGCTAAGTCTAGAGATGGATCTGTTGGTCCTGGCACCAGGGGGAGGGACAACTGATTTACTATGAATAGCTGCTAAAAATTTACCTGCATTTACTAAATGTCAGCTAAAAGAGGAGTGAAATGAAAAACCTGTATAGATAGGTATAGATAACAGTACTTAATGTCAGCTTAGTAAAAAAACAACATAACAATTATTATTTACAATGGACTACGTGTAGCTAACAGACACATTTCCACCACTCATAGACCACACCCACCTTTTCTTTGAAAAACTGGGTGACATACTGTCGCCCTTTAGTCCCTCTCTCTTGTCTTTCTCTCCTTTCTTTTCTCTTTTGAAAGCCTGATTTTGTTAGTCGTTGAGACATGGTTCACACGTAAGTACTAGCATCTCTGCTCACATGCTCTCACTCTCTGCTAGAAAGTGCCGGCGGTGCTGCACCGCGTTTGGAGGCAGAACCAAACCATTACATGTAAATAGAAGAGGGTGTACAGAGGCTTTGGATAATTAACTTTCGGAAGAACATAAGTTAAATGAATTGTAAGTTTAGTACATTATCAATATAACGTCCTATTAATGTTAATTCTTGATGAATGATGAGAGGTTACTTATATTATTTTTTCTTAATGTTCTAAAATTGTTTGGGCCCCTGTGGTGAGGGTGTTTGGGGTGGCCAATAGGGTGGCCAGGATTCAGCTGGGGGTGGCCACTCCCAGCCACCCCCCAGCTCCGCCACTGGAACCACCCCCTGGCATCCCGGTGACGCGCCCACTAAAAAGCCTCTGGGCGCGCCGCGACAGGTGAATATGCAGATGAGGCTTGCAGAACCACACCCTCAAACCGTACATACAAGTGGAACATTTAACAACTGTAGTTGCGAGGATAATACACATGTATCATAGTTTTCATTTCATTTCAATCTAAACCACATGCCTTAACCTTTTCCCCTGCCACTACAGTTTATAAGAAACACTTAGATCAATCTGCGACTGTCACACAGTCAGACAGTAAGGGTAGTGTAAATACTCAGGTAAAGTATAAGTACCTCGGAATTGTACTTGAGTACATCACTTGAGTATATACTTCCCACCTCTGAATATTCCCATAGTTTAGTGGTCAAGCCCCATTTCGTATCCTTTCTTTTGTAAGTTTTTGCTTACATATCATTGTATCTGCACTTGTTCTGTATTGGTATTTCCCAAGCTTAACCAACAGTGGCGGCTGGTGGAAAATATTTTAGGTGGGGCTGTGGAAATGGTGACCAAACAATACTAGGGGGGTCCGGGTGGATGCTCCCCCGGGAAAAAATTGAGAAATGACCCCTTCAATTATGACTTCTGGTGATGTTAGAGGGGGGGGGGGAAGGACAAATTGAGGCTTAAAAATATGAGATGATCAATACCTCCATAATCTTCAGTGTGGTTAGCTATGAATCTTCCAAAACTTCCAAACACCTTGTCCTGGACATATTTTCTACAGTATAAACTGTGCAACAGTACAGTAGGCCCACACAAACTGCAGAAGACCGGGGCTTTGGGAACACTCAAATTATTTAATTCCCATTTAACCTGTTAAGGGGCTTTTTTCTCACAAAACTGTGTCTCAGGGCTCCTTAAAATGTAATAAACTATTCATGTGTTATACTCATTTAACAGGAAGAAACTCAGCTAACTGATGATCAGAAAAACATTTTTTAAAGTCTCGCAAGAAGCTAACCTTTTGCTAAATGAGCCCTGAGCGAAAAAATGCTAACGCACTCTTATACATCGATCGATATACTTATCGGATGGGGATAGGGGGAAGCAAATACAGACATCACACGACGTAGCTTTAAGTAGCAAAACACGGAGATATGCTCACCTTTTGCTGTTATTCTGATCAAAAGTTGTGTTCAATGGCCTTAAAACGAGAAAACGCGGCTGAAGATTAATCCATAGGTTAATCCAATGTGTCTGTCACTTTGAAAAAAGTATTGATGATCCATAATTCAATTTTTATGTCAAAAACTGAGTTTTCATATTAGCTGCTAATGGTAGCTATGGCAGCTCCCTGTTTTGTCTCCTTGGATACGAGTCAAAACAACTCACAGACTGCCTTGGGCCGGGCGCTGAAATTGTAGCCCTTGGACCATCAGATCTGATGACGCTGATTGGCTGAAATTATGTTTCGGCGGCATAGTACTTTTCAGGTAGTAACAGTCATCACTTGGTTGGCTGCTGCTGCTGCACTTAGGGCTCTTTTCTTACCGCCCAGACGAGAGAGGGTAATGATACACGGGCAAAGATTTCTGCGGCCAGGCAGGAAACATATGATTTATCAGTAACTTTAGACATCGTAACACAATTTTAAACGAGATTTTATCGTAGATTATACATTTTTCTGATACCAACTATATAATATGTACCTTGTTTATTAAAAATAATTTTTTCCTAAAATGTAGGAAGAGGGGGGCGGCGCCCCTATGGGCCGGCCGCCACTGTTAACCAATATAACCCTGGTTAAATCACCAGAGTTAATAGAGTCAGCCAGGGGCGTTGTCTGGGGTAGGCATCCGGGGCTTTAGCCCCGGATGTTTTTTCTTTAGCCCCGGACAAATTCTCCCTCAATAATATAATACATTAACCTACTTTACCTATAGGACGGACGGCAGAATTTTAATTTCCCATGTTTGGTGAATGCAACACAGAGGCAAGACGACGCCACCAGACCAATCAGAGAGTTGCATGGAAATAAACGTGTTTTATTGGCTGACAGGTACGTACCTCTCCTCTGTGACAATGTTTAAACTTTAAACTGTCAGCCCCGGACGCGGAGATTCTGAAGATGGACATAAGACATTTTGTTAATAAAAAAGACGGCAATTCTCAAGTGGTGGCTCACACAACAACCCCAGAGCCACCACCTGAGCCAGATGAACAAGGTATGTATCTGTCAGTAAACGTAAAAGTTATGCGAACATGTAACAAGCATCAATTAAATAAATAAATTACAGCTACGTTGACATGACTTACCTGGCTTCCTTTATTTATTTATTTGGTTTGCCCGTTGATTGTCTGTTTGTTTTGTTTGTCCACCATGTACAGCGACCTTGGGTCCCTTGAAAGGCGCTATATAAATATAATTTATTATTATTATTATTACTTTGAATCGCGCGGGTAAGCTAAACCGTTAGCAAGTAGCTATAGCTAGCCAGATATATTAAATAAACACTTTGTCATACAATATAAATGTTGTGTTTTTTAGCGTTACTTGGTGATTTCAAAGAAAGCTCTCTGGGAAATGTTGACTTACTGTCAGTGTTCAACATGAAGCTAGAAGCTACCTTACAGTAGTACACAGTTGATCCTGATTCATGAGTCCTAGGGAAGGGACACTATGCTCCCAAATATTAAGGCTTAAAATTGATATGATCAAAAAATGATCTGCATTGTCGGAGGCCTTTTTTCCTCCTTATCATGTCAAATTGTACAGCTTTCCTTAGTGTTGAATGCAGAAAGATGACTATATTAGAGTATTAAGTGAAAATGACTATATTAAAGTGTTAAGTGAATATATTAAGTGAATTACTCAAACTGCATTTGTATAGGATTGATTCTGTCCTATTGGCAGATAACTACTCTTAACAGTGATATCTACAAGAGGTTTCCAATGTAAATTTAACTATTTTCAATTGGTTAGTATTACATTTTGTGACAGTGTTTTGACACTCATTTTAATGAAGACACATTTGTGTATCTTGAAATTCATTTATTTGACAGAGCTGGAAACTGATTGACTTAAAATACCTGTTTGTCTTTACCTACACAGTCATCACAGATGAGCCAAACAGAGTAGAGGATGAAGAAAGGAGAACAGGAGAAAGGGACACACAAGAAGGAGATACAACAGATAAGAACAACAATGAACAGGAACATCAGAACAGACAAGAGTCAATGGGTAACTGATTTAGGGACTGCAGTAGAAAATTCGACTGTAGCGCCGCCACTGTGGGCTAAGCCCCGAATGTTTCCAGGTCCAGGCAACGCCCCTGGAGTCAGCAAATAAGTGATCTCTTCAATAAAACGCAGTATTATCTCTTTTTTACTTTATGTATTCAGCCATATGGAAGCAAACAAGAGACAGAAGTATTTAAATTTTATTAGACACCGAATTTATAGCATTGAAAATAATTACTTTGAAAATCATGAATCTGAATTTTTTTTGCTCCGAATTTATCTATGTGAAATAAAATTGTAAAAATTCAAGTTAAAAAAATTCGAATGTTCAAATTCAGATCCCAAAAATTCAAGTGAAAAACATTCGACGTCAAATATTTCGGTGTTTAAAATTCGATGTAAAAAAATTCGGTGTGTAAAATTCGACGTCAAAAATTGCGATGCAGCCTCATCCGGGCTACTCAGACAGGATAAGCAATCGAGCCCTAATGCAATCAAACCGACTTCTGGCCTATCAGAGCCAAGCGGCAAACCCCGGGACAGTGCGGTGAAGCCCAATGCTGCAAACTGTAGGCGATGGATGCAGATGGGAGCAATTCCCGTAGACCCTTTGTTAAAATGTCCAACTTAACATCAGAAAATGAACATGTTTCTAGCCTGGATCTACAAAAACATATTCTGTATATAGTTAGATTCCCCCTTCATGACAACGGGGCTGCTGCTCCTAGCTCCTCTCTGCTAGCTCCGTTAGCTCCGTGATGCTACAGCGGCTCAGCTCATGAGGAGAACACTACTTGAACTCGGCAGTGTTTGTTGTGTTGGCTCCTGGTGGACTATTCGTCCTGCAAATATAGGATTTATCTGCCGTTGAAACAGACCGTCCATGAATGCAGTTTCTTCGGTAAGTCAACCCTGCGTACTTTATGTTATGTTACTGGTGTTTTTATTAAGCTAACGTTAATTAATGTTTAGAGTTGGGGTAGCATTTGAGCAATCGTAGCTCCATCTGTGCTAACGATGCTATGCGTAGCATCCAAGAGTGTAAAACATTAAGTGGGATGCTACTGTATACCAAAAGGCTTCTGTGCGAGGTTGCTAAAATAAGGTCATCTTTGTACGTTAGATAGTTAGTTTGCTATTTAGGTTACTGTATGCATTGTTAAGGTTCATTTAAATTCGCTATGCTCTACTATAGCATAAAATAGACTAGCTAACGTCAACGTATTGTTGAAGAGAGGCTTAGTGTATATTAAATCAACCTCACAATGAAATATGTGTATCTTTAAAATATGAACGTCACATTTCAAGATAATAACGCTCCCTTAGATATTGTAATATGGTTTGTTGAACTGGAGTTATTTATTGCAGCTAACCGCCTATCCGACGAACGACCCAAACATTGTTGTTTTTAATATTATTACCAATGCCTCTTTTAATTGTATTATCCTCACACTTGAGAAACAGCCTCATCGTGGCTGTAGAACAGAACATGTAACTTAATTCCTGCATTTAAGGACGATGAATAGCGTAGTAGTCAATGCTTTAGTGACAAGGAAATGATTTGTTTAAATATGATATATGACGTTATCTGTGACTTCAGTGGAAATGAAGCTTATCCATTGCATTGCATTTGTTCAATAGGTTTGTGTCTTACCCTTACGTGTGTGATGCATATGAATATGGCATTTGAAAACAAATTAATTTGACTGACTCATGAAAACCTCATCCAAAGTAACAGTAAAATAAAAAGGACCTACACAATAATACTCAATCAAACTGATACAGTATAAGGACTGTGATATCCAGCCATTTCTTAAGTATAACAATAAGATTATGACCTGTTTTTAAAAGAAGATAAAAAGTTGTTTGCATGGAAAGAAGTCTGTAACCCATGCATGTAACTTTACATCTGTTTGTTCAAAGTGTCCTTAAGGTGATCCAGACAGGCTGGACCAGAGGAGGAGAGACAGACCTGGACCAGAGGAGGAGAGACAGATCTGGACCAGAGGAGGAGAGACAGACCTGGACCAGAGGAGGAGAGACAGACCTGGACCAGAGGAGGAGAGACAGATCTGGAGTCCTAGCAGCAGAGAACTTCAGCACGGATTCCAAGGTACACCTTTTTCATGCTTTACAAAGAATGCATAAAGTAATGACTCCAATACACTGATATACATGCCATTAAACATGGCTGAATACTAGATCACCTACACATCAGTGATGTTGAGTGGACTTTCTTAGCAAAAGGTTACATTTTACCAAGCAACATCACATAGTGAGAACTGCCACCCTTTGTCTTTCAGTGAGACAACCGGACAGAGCAAGCTTCCACAGTTGCACTAAGTTTTGATAACAGTTAAATATTATTTTAATAATACATTTATTTCAATGTTGATGAATTTAGAACGGTTTATTCATAATCTGATTATCTTTGTAGTACACTGTTGGATTTAAAAAACACATTCAAATAAAAAATCATTATATTTATGAACAAACAAACACACCTCTTTCTTAAATAACACACTTGCTCAGCAATAATATGTTTTTTGATATTTCTGTTAGGAAAGGACATGCCTGAGAGACAGGACTGCTTCACCATGTTCTCTTTCTCTGAGGGTCCAGAAGAACATCCAAGAGGGAAAGGAAAAGCTGATGTGATGAGATTTAAGAGCAGTACAGGACATTCACTAAGAGACACTTGTATTGTAACACAAAGACCTGCACACTGAATAGTTTTGTAGTCTAACAGGAACTTCATTTGTGTTGTTTTGTGTTTTACGTTGCACAGAGACAGTGTGATTGTCAGGCCTATAAAGTTTGGCAAAAAAAAAGTCAGCTGATCAAATGCATTTGCACTTTGAGCTTCACATCACTTGTGCCTTGTGCCGCCGAGTTTGGAACGTCATAAATAAATGGTACCAATCTTCAGTCAGATGTGAATGTGTAATTTAACATTTTCAGTAAGAATAACGGACAAAAGGAGTGCAAATACAATTTATTGAAATGTGAACTAAAAGTTATCAAGCATGAACCATCACCATTTAAAAAATAAATAAAAACGAAATAATATACATAAGTTACACTAAATGTTAATCTGTTAATTGACAGGCTAGGCCTGTGCAGGTGGTAACAGCTATGCCCAGCATGGGCTAAGTTCTGTAGGTGGTACAGGTCCTCCTCCATCAGGTCTGGTCCTCCTCCCTCAGGTCTGCAGGGTCTTTCCCTGCGAGGAGGACTCCTCGCAGGGAAAGACCCTCAGCCCTCTCCGGCCAAAGCAACAGACAGGACAGGACGTTCATAAAGCTGAGGTCTCCCCCAAAGTCTCTAATCATCCATCCTGTGAATATGAGAGGGGAACAAATAGTGTAATAGATGCTTTGGACAATAAGAAATATAAAGTTAACTGTTTGAGTTGCTCAGTTTTTTAGATTGACAGGGTTTAATAACACAAACAAAAGGAGAGAAATAAAGATTGGTCTTTCAATACATTGTGTTGATTTTGTCTTTTGAATTGTTTGTCTGAAGTCAAGTAGCTAGAACTGTTACTTATAGTTTGAATGATACAGTCTGGTTATAATGTGTGGAGGAGGCATCACAGGTAAGAGCACCATTTGTTGTGTTCCATCCACAACACATTGATGTGTGTGTATTTATTTATCTACTATTTCTTGAATCATTACTGTCAGTCCAAAACAAGAGATTTTGTTTTGGTAACATTTAAAAAAAAAACATTATCTCTTTTCCACTACACTATCTTGAATACTTTAGTTTTTACGTCACTACATTTATCTAACAGCTTTAACATTGTAACGGTGTCACTTCGGACTCTGGGTAATTATGACAGCATGTCCTACTCAGAGCCCTAGAGTCTCTCGGGCTCTGGTCCTACTAGTTTGAGAGTTTGAACAAACCAGACCTTCATCTATTAATGTAGAAAATAGTCGGCACATTACACCATTATGAAAGTAATAATTAGTTAGCTCATTGTTCAAATGAGCTCCAACTACAACAGTTAAGTCAACTCGTGCATCGGTAATAACAATAAATCAAATGATATAATATAATAGTATAACTTGTGTCTACTTTAAATACTGTAACAACACTTTCCTAATTATACTAGCATACTTTTACTAAAGTAACATTAACATGTTTAAATGCAGGGCTTTTGTAAGAGAGTATTTCGTATAGTGTAGCATGGTCTACTTGACTTATCTAACCGAAGTGATCGTTACGTTACTTTGCAAACCGTCCCCCCCCCACACACACACACACAAAAGGACACGGTAACGTTGTGATTCACTTCAATTAATGATAACTACGGAGCTTGCTAACAGCAAGGCACAAGGCTACTTCACTCATTTAGCTAATGTAAGATACAAATGCTGTCGAGCCCTCACTGCTTGTAAGATAAAGAGCACAAACTGACTACTTACCCGAGCGGCGAGCCCCGCTGTTCTCCGTCATTTTTCTCCCGGGTTGTTGTGATCACATGACTGACAAAGCCGTGCTCTGATAGGCCAAGTCAGTTTGATTGCATTAGGGCTCGATTGCTTATCCTGTCTGAGTAGCCCGGATGATGCTGCATCGCAATTTTTGACATCGAATTTTATACACCGAATTTTTTGACGTCGAATTTTTGGGATCTGAATTTGAACATTCGAATTTTTTTCACTTGAATTTTTACATTTTTATTTCACATAGGTACATTCGGAGCAAAAACATTCAGATACATGATTTTCAAAGTAATTATTTTCAATGCTATAAATTCGGTGTCTAATACAATTCGAATACTTCTGTCTCTTGTTTGCTTCCATACAGCCAACTAGTCTGCAATCACCTTACGCCTTTTAGATTTTGGTACCCGGTAAATAAGTCAGAGTGAGACGTTACTTTTTCCTCACCGATTGAATATCCAGGAGCTTTCTTCGCCCCGCCCACGTCTTTGAAACGTCAACAGCGCCAAACTTCGGGGTCCCAAGGGAAAATGAACACTGATGCTGAGGAGCCGCAATGGAGAAAAGTTCATTCAGTCACAGGAGTGATACCGCGGTCTAGACACGGACACAGAGCAGTTGCAATACGGGAGCTGATAGTTGTGTTCGGGGGTGGAAACGAAGGGATAGCGGAGGACCTCCATGTTTACAACACTGGTAAGCTATCGTTAGCTGGACGCTAACTAGCAGGCTAATGTTTTTAGCATGCCCTGTTCCAGACATTAGCTGTTGTTGTTTATTTAAAAGGTCCTCGACAATTTCAGCATGATTTGGACACTATGGATATTCTTATTGTAATCTGCCATCTGACAGCAGCTTCATCATCACTAGTTAGCTCCAGTAATCCCCATCAATTACTTACACTAACGTTACTCTGGGTTAACCTGTATGGTTCTGTTAACCCGAACGCTCGCTCATGAACTGTTAGCGCCGTGTTATGCATGCCCACAGCACCTCGCGGGAACGTATACAGCGTAAAGCAAATACTTTAGTTCAGGGGTACTCAAATGCAAATCTTAAAGGTCCAAAATAAATGTTTCAATAAGACAAAGGTCCGTTTATTACGGTCATTCAAACTTTTAAACAATTGCAACAAGATTCTTAACACGAGGTTGCAAAAACAAAAATAATCTGTATGCAGCAGTTTTCATTGTTATTGTGTCTGTGCTTGACCCCTCAGAGTCGCAGAGTAAGAGCTGCACAGTTATGAATAAAGGCAGCTGCACCCTCTTTCATTCAGCATTCCCATTATTGCTTTATAAATGTCTTGCCCCCTTGTGTGTCCACTGAGGTTCGTCAGGCCCAACACATCTTCAACAAACTCCCCCTTTGCCTCATCATAAAAACTCACAAACACCAGCAACTGAGCATTGTCAGTGGTGTCAGTGGACTCACCCACAGCTAAGGAAATGCACTGTGCATTTTTTATTCCATCACAAAGCTGATGAATCAAATCACCAGCCAGTATTTATGTTCTTCTGGTTACTGTGGAATCTGAGTGGGGGATTTGCTTGATTTGACCTGTTATTTCCTCTTTTTGTTTGCCTTCAACATGGTCTCCATCACTTCAGTCATGCATTCTTTTATACTGCAGTTATTATCCAGTGGAAAGTCCTTACCTACTGGCCTAGTTCAATCAAAGTGGTTACTTTCTGTTGGCTGGGCAGTGTAGTTATACACACCGTCTTATTTGACTTTCTCAGGACTTAAAACAGTTTTTTGGGGGCAGACCCCCTCAAAGAAAAACATATATTTACACACGTAAGGTCATCATCTTAACAGTTGTGTATGCTCATCCGTGAGCAGAGCATCAAGTTGACATGTCTATTACAGCTGAATGCGGCGATTACCATTTTGTTCAGAAAAACGCCTCACAAACGTATTAAGATCAACAGCTTTAGTGCGTTTTGATTCAATGCTGAGTACAGCCAAACTTCACAGTCTCTTCTCTGTCAGTGTAGACCGCAAATACCTCATTCCTTCAGTGCTTGGGTCTGAATGCTTCTCGTTTTGCGCCGTCCCCTTCAAATGAAATCGGCGCTAATCATATTTCCACGCTCGCGTCAGGGCCGGGGGAGGTCTTGTGCTGCATTCACTTGCACTCGGACATTAGAGACTTTCTCTCATCCAATGAGCGACACCTTTTCTTTCAAAACAAAGCTGCCAACTGGGATGGCAGCTGGGGTGGCAAGGCCTATTTTTAGGGCGGCAGTTGCCACCCCGGTAGGTGAAACTAGGCTACTAGCTACAGCAGGGATGGGCAAATGGCGGCCCGGGGGCCGCATGCAGCCCTCAGATTAATTTATAAACAATGTAATTAATTTTAAAAAAGTACTTGTAGTACTGATACCGTCCACTAGACTCCTAGTTACGTCGCGAGCTGCGTACATGATTTCAAATACCGCAAAATAATCTGTGACGCGTTTGTGTGTATTGTGTTTGTTTCCCGGGGAAACCCTCACAAGAAACACCGGCTGTTGTTATGCCTGCTGTGACGTTAAGTTGCCGCTTGTAATTATGCCTTTACAAGCTTAAAAGTTGTTTTTATCATCTGAATTTGGCGAAACAAGTTTAATATTCTTAAAACCAAGACTTTGTTTATTTGAAATCAGATGAAAACAAACTGTCACGGACCCTGCCGTGTTATCTATGATTACTACGCTTTTCATTCATAATTTCAGAGGGATGGAGGGGGAGCGGCGCTGAGGAACAGCAGAATGCGGGCTGACAGGTGTCTGTGTTGACATTCCCCTTATTGTGGAATAAGGGGAATGCAGAGACAGGCTACAAGTGTTTTAGGTTCAAGTTAGACAACTAATGTCTGGGTTAGTGTTCATGACTTCATGTGTATGTCATCTAATGGTTAATCTCAATACACATACATTTTGCGTGCTTTCCAATAGTTTAAAATAGTTTTATTCCACTGTTAAATAACCTGTTCAATACAAACATGCCACTTGTAAAAATTAAATAACATTTCTGTGAACTGATATTTATTTAGTGAGCTTATTAGAGGATGTTCCCTGAAAGATTGTAAAATGTCAATGAAGATGTCAGACTTAGTAGGCCTATATTTGTTAATAATTACATACAACAGATGGAATTTTTGTGTGTGTGTGTTCCAAGTGAATCTGCGGCCCCCTGGTGGCCAGTGCATCAATTATGTGGCCCCCACCACCATCAAAGTTGCCCATCCCTGAGCTACAGTACAGATGCAACTAGATGAGCTGTTAACTCTCGCTCTGACTTTTTATTTTTTAAACTCTCGCTCTGACTCAGACAGGTTGAAAGAGACGAGACACGCATTTTTCCCACCCGCATTCAGCGAAGACCCGCCCTACTGTGCCTCTGATTCGCAGACTGTTGGTGGGGGGAAAAAACGCTGACAGTTGTGGTTCGGTCTGGATTCGGTCCCGGAGTCCGGACTTTGAGGATGCCTGCTTTAGTTGATCTGTTCGGCAAAGTTAGGTTTGGAAACAATATCATTTCCTTTTGGCATGCATAACACGGCATATTACCGGAGCCCCGCTGCGGGGGAACTTTGGCGCTGTTCTGAGTTTGTTCTAATCTGTCAAAATGACGGACGGCTTTCTGATTTTTCCGTCATTGTTTAAAAAAATCCGTCATAGACGGAAAATATTCAGTTAACTCAGATAGAATCGATATAATCGGAGGGATGAAACCCTCTATAATGGTCACACATGCAGAGCTCACAGCACACACAGAAGGCTTGTCTCAATTGAATATTTCACCTCCTCCTTTCCCTCACTCGCGTCCCTTCCTTGGGTCTTAGCTCCGCCTCCGTAAAATGCGAGCGAGAGACACGAGGAGGAGACGCGAGAATAGAGGAGTCCTCAGGTATTAATTGGGACGTCCTCGTTCACTCAAACGTCACTCTTAATCAACGTCTGTTAATGATGACATGTGCACAGCTGTATCCCCTCTCATCGAGTTTAACTGAATAGCCCCTTAGAACCGGCCGATTTGTTTGTAAATATTTATTTAAACTAGAGAGTGCAATTCCTGAAGAAATTGCTAGTGGGAATGCTTTATGCTGACGCTGAATTGCTATGCTGAAATGTAATGTGTAAGAAGAAAGTGAAGAATTTAGATTGAAATGATACATGAACACTGGGGGCTTGAATGTTTGATAAGAGAAGAAAGTAAAAAAGCTTGGAAAAGCAGCAGAATATTTGAACTGCAAAACTATTGAACTAACTTGATGGTGAATGATCTGTCGCCATGGCAACGGTATTTGATGACACCCCATAATACGCTTAGATATGTTAATGGCTGCATCGTTACCAAACCTATGAAGTTTTGGTCTGTTTGGAGCATTTTCACTGAAGTTATGAGAAAACCGTGTTTCATGGTGAGCATTGTGTTGCCACGGCAACGGCATTTGAAGAAATCTCAAAACGTTCCCGTAGATGTCTTCACGGCTGGACTGTTTGCACACATGTGAAGTTGTAGCACTTTTTGACAATTTTGATAGGAGTTATAGCGATATCGTGTTTTATTGCAAGGGATGAGAAAACCGTGTTTCATGGTGAGCATTGTGTTGCCATGGCAACAGCTTTTGAGGAAAACTCACTAATGGCACATAGACATGTTGAGGGCTGGACCATTAACTGTCATCTGAAGTCTGGTGCTGTTTTAGACCATTTGCATAGGTATCACGACAACATCGTGTTTTATGGCGAGGGATGCGTTTCCATGGCAACAGCCTATGGTGAGATCTCAGATTTGGCGTAGAGCTGTTGAGCCATGGACCGGTGATATACAAGCGAAGTTTGGGGGACGATCGGACCGTGTCCATTGGAGTTACAGCGACATCATGTTTTATGGCGAGGGATGCGTTTCCATGGAAACGGCATATGATGACACCCCATAATTGACGTAGAGCTGTTGAGGGCAGGACCATTAACCATTATCTGAAGTCTGCTGCTGTTTTATGGCGAGGGATGCGTTGCCATAGTAACACCACATTACGTAACATCAGATTTGATGTAGAGCTGTGTTAACCATTATCTGAAGTCTGCTGCTCTGAGCATGTCAGTTGGAGTTATGACATCATCATGTTCCATGACACAGGTGTTTATATTTGAGCTAACGACGTGTCCAGAGATCAAAGGTTTCCATGGTGATGTGCAGTAATCAGTGAGAGGAGAGCATTTGCATTGTTCTGAATGAGAGATAAACCTGTTACATGTGAACGTTTGTTGAAGAACCGTAACAGATATCGGTGAAATTTCAAAGCGTGAAGCATGTCAAGGAACTTGAGCATCTGAAGTGTACTTTTTGTGTACTTTCGGGTTAATAATGTGGCCTTTTTGGCAGATTAACTAAAGGTGTGCGGCTGCTGTGGTGGGGGAAAGATGAGGCTGAACTTACAATGGGGTTTAATGGAGACATGTTGAACGTTTTTGTCACTTCATGCCCTCAAGAGTAGGGTTGGGAA
Organism: Gymnodraco acuticeps; assembly: GCF_902827175.1. NCBI lineage: Eukaryota > Metazoa > Chordata > Actinopteri > Perciformes > Bathydraconidae > Gymnodraco > Gymnodraco acuticeps. The sequence continues at coordinate 72,085 of NW_022991098.1, forward strand.
CCGAAACTCGGTTCCAGATGAGAACCGATAAGAAAATGCCAAGTACCGGGTACCCATACAAAATACACAATTTTGGTTCTGCTTAACGGTTCCTAAACGCGGTAGACCCTGTATTCCACTGGGTCCGTCTGTACTGCGGTGACCCGGTGGAATACAGGGTAGGCGGACTGGCCATCTGTGTGTTCTGGAGAATAACAGAACGGCCGGTCGTCAGCGGTACGCTGACGGCCGGCACCGCCCTTAATTTTTTTAAACGCCATCATGTAAGTTGCGCTGACAGGCGACAGAGGTCCACAGTTGCCCCGCAGCGAGGCTCCCCCCGCCCTCCCGTAGACAGTTCACGAGCTCAGTCACTTCATAACACCAAAGATGGGTCGCGGTAAACGGTCTGAAGTGAGGCTCCACTACACTAAAAAAGAAAAAGACAAGGCACCGTGTAATGCCTGTTAATAGCTTGCCACAGGAATAGAGTTAAAATAAAGCACAGCTATTGTGCAATACATTTGTATTGCATGTATATTTTTTATTTGTAAAAATGTCAGTTAAAGCTTAAAAGAATAAAGATATTTTTGTTATCTAAACGTTTGACCTCTTTATTTTACAATTTTGGAATCGAAACGGGGAATCGATAAGAACCGGAATCGATAAGTAGAATCGGAATCCATACATTTCAAACGATACCCATCCCTACTCAAGAGGCATTTTGTTTAATTTTAATTTTTCAAGCTACGAGATGTTTTCCTACGTTTCTCTTGAAAAATGATGTCTCAGGAATGTAGGGTTTGGGAATTATGGCAGGTTTAAAAAAAAAAATTAAATCTGTCCTCCACTGTGACATCACGCACTCTAAAATCTGAAGAAGGCCTCTTTACCAAGGTCTGAACAATGTTTAATATCTCTAAAAGTATGAATCAGATTTAAAAGTTGTGTTACACGAGTAATATCAGAAAGATGTGTAACATTTTAAAGTTGGAATGAGGTTTCTGAGTGAAAGTCTGAAGGAACAGTTAGCAGTTGAAATCGCATGAAGATTTTTCAAGTCTGAAGAGTTTCTCCATTGACTTCCATGTTAAACATTTGATGAATTATGGGATATATCTCTGGAATTATGAAACTTATGAATGAAAAGAGTAACAGCCATCGATTCCTGACCGAGCTGAACGGTTTCATGTTTGAACGGAGTTTCTGCGATGTGGAATGTGGGAGCAGAAGAGGCGCGAAATAACCCGGCGGAATAATAAATAATTTTGTGCGTCGAATAACAGTGGGAATGCTGTATCAGCATTCCCACTAAATTCCCACGGAGCTGTGAGCACTTAGACATTTATGTGACGCTCGACCAGCTGTGAAGTAGTGAAAACACTTCCGCATAGTCTGCTCTCGTGTATCCTCCCTTTCTTCTCCTCCCTCACCCCTCCTCGACTCCTCCGTGTGCATTTCAGCTATTGGGACGTCCTTCAACATGGCGTGTCTTGATCAATTTCCGGGTCAAGTTCCGGAGGAGGGGAAGAGCGGAGTCGAGGAGGGGTATTGAGACGAGCCTATAGTGAAATTTGTCCTCTGCATTTAACCCATCCTAGTACCAGGAGTCTAGGGTTACGGTCCAATAGTCCATTTAGCTTAGGAACCTTCCTAACCTAGTGAAATTTCCCCGGAAGTACGTCAGTGGCAGCCATGATAAGTGCTGTTCCAATTCTCTAGAGCAGGGGTCTTCAACGTTTTTCAGGCCAGGGACCCCCAAACTGATGGAGAGCTGGAGCAGGGACCCCCCTACTATATGTATGGCATACAATTGTGTTTTATATTAAACGGGGCCTAGTGCAGTGTATAAACATAGCTACTCTGTTATTGTACATTCAATACTAAGCTATTCAAATAATACACAGGTTAATATATTCATGTTTTTATTTTTAAACATGTGCAAGGTACAGGGTGGCCGTGCCACTGCCATTTATAAACATACATCTTGCATACAACACTGAGCTATTAAATTAATTCACAGATTTTAACTTTAAACATACATGTAGAAGGGACAGTGAATCCTCAAACCATCTGTGGATGGCATATGCATATTTCCGGGTCTTCTCTCGTTTGCGCTTACCCTTATTAGCTGCTACATCAGCAGCAGGTTCCGCCTCGCCACTTGCATGTTCACTGGTGGTTTCTGAGGTGGATGGTATCTCGCTTGTGCTTGTGGATTTTTTTGGTCGAGTTACAAAACGATCAATTTTTATATATATATATAAAGGTATGGTCTTCTCAATAATATTGCAGCGTGCGTCCTTGTGTCTGGGTCCTTAGTAAACTGGGAACTGAATAGGCTCTCGGCCAATCACGGGGAACCTGACATGTCATGCGGCCTCGTGATTGGCACAGCAGCAATAGGGGCGGGTCCTCCCCTTTGTGTACAGGAGGCCTGGTGGGACAGGTCCGGGGTAGTCTCCTGCTGTGAGTGAACCGGCGCCTAGCTTGAGATAGTTACTGTGTGTAGCTGAATGCATGCATTGCTGACTAAAATATAACGTCTTCTGCCTCCATTTCTCCGTTCGCTACAATATGTTGGATTCAAGTTAATGTGCATTTAAAGACATTTCAATTTGTGGGAAGAAAAAAAAATTGGATTTTTTTTTTTTTTTTAAATATACAAAATTGTCTAATCAACCAAAGATTTCGCGACCCCCCTGCAGTACCTCCGCGGACCCCCTGTTGAAGACCTCTGCTCTAGAGCAGGTGTGTCAATCTCAATTTCATCGCGGGCCACATCAGCATTATGGTTGCACTCAAAGGGCCGGCTGTAACTTTAAGACTATATAAAAATACATATATAAATATTTAATATATAAAATAATGTATTATATTACATGATTGCCTCTGCATTGGATTATTATCGGATAGGGTAATAACTTCATAATTAACTACGTCTGAAAGCAGAAGTCTAGAGCAAATAATGGCAAGTCTCTTCAGTGAGAATGTCACAATGTGACATTTTGAAATAAAAAGTAACTTTAAAAAGAAATGTAATTCTGAGAACAAATGCATATTTTGAAGAAATGTCAAATTCTGAGAAAAAAGTCAAATTTGAGATGCATTGTGGGACATGTAGTTCATGGGCAACGTGCTTCTGTAAAGTAGCATGTAACCGTATAATAAACATATTATATTCTTTGTAAGCTCTTGTGGGGCCACAGAAAATGAAGTCGCGGGCCGGATTTGGCCCCCGGGCCTTGAGTTTGACACCCCTGCTCTAGAGTCTAGATAGATGATAGGAAAGGAGGTTTCAAACTTCCTTTATAACCTCCTTTAGCTTAGGAACCACTGGACCTCCCTTTACGAAAGGAGAGGAGAAAATGCTGCCCCACAATGCCTTGCAGCCGCAGCATTTGCCGTCACACAACAGTCGGCCGTTCACGGAAACAACTGATTATGACCGAGAAATAATATCATGAAAGTTACGGTGCTTATTAAGCATTTTAAAACGTATGTGGTAAGTTGCCAAAGTGCTTTGTTTTGAACGTTCATCAGTATTATAATCAAAAAGAGAAATATGAACGTTAGTTTTTACTGAAATGATCAAATAAAGTCAACATTTCACAGTCTTTACTGAGCTGTGTGGGGTTGTTCAACTTTTAAAAGATGTTTGAATGGTGATATACACAGTGATAGATGTTAAGGACTAACGTTTATAATAAATACATTTGTATTGATTTTAAGATCTTTTAATAGTTCATACAATCATATTGGGATCATTTGTATTAATGTGGACCGGAGGGAGAGGGTGACGAGCATAAGTGTCACTTTCCTTTTTTATTTCAATTCCAGCTTTGGTCATGAAGAATATGTTTCTCTGTTGTCTCCGTTCATAAAGCATAAAGCAACAGCATCAGAGCACGGTGCAGAGTCTCTAGATGAGTTTACAGTAGTCCCTCGTTCTTATTAAACATCCATGTTGTAGTCCGCTGTATAGAAAACTGTAGTTTCCATAGTTTCCCCACAGCAGCAGACGCACATTCATGACGTCCGCTGGCGCATCATAAACACGTCGGATAGTGAAAGTGCATTCGGATTCTCTAAAGTACCGCAGTCTCTTCTCCTAAGTCCTTTTGAATTCTCCTATCCACTATCCCTTAACCCCGTGACGTTTCACTCAGAGGTCAAGGAATAGGAGATAGGGTTAGAACTTAGGAGCTGATTTTTTTACTATTGGACCGTAACCTAGTACTAAGAGCAGTGGGCAGCTATTGCACAGCGCCCGGGGACCAATGGGAGAGGGGGGCGGTTGTCCGGTGCCTTGCTCAAGGGCACCACGGCAGGGCCCAGGAGGTGAACTGGGACCTTTCCACTTCAAGTATCAAAAGTAAAAGTATTGGTTGCAGTATTTATCTTTTCACAGATTATTATTATATTATCCTGTTCTTATTTTAGTTTGTAGATATGTAAAGCACTGAGGAGATTATTAGTACTGCATTATACCATATCAGCTAGTATAAAACTAGTAAACGTGTAACCGATAATTTAGTTGGACGATACATTTTCCCGGAAATTATTGCGATAAACGATAATATTGTCGGCACTGTTGTAAGACCATTTTAGACCACTGACACAATGATAATATATAGGGATGCTCCGATCGCCAATTTCGGGGCCGATCGCCGGAATCAGTATCGGCCGATACCGATCGCCGATCCGATCGAGTGGGCGGGGCCTAAATGTAAGATTTAAACATCACTTTAAATCTTCCATTTAAAGTGATGTTTAAACTCAGTTAATGGGGCTCATTCACTGGAGCTTCCACAAACAACAATCAACTTAATTATTACATTCAAATGATGTACATTATTCAAGTTTACATTCACTTTGGAGAATAACACGGGAGGAATGAGCGGAGTGCTCTCTTTTCCTCTCTCCCTCTCTCTCCCCCCACTCTCCCCCTCTCTCCCTCTCCAGACAGCCTGTCAGTATCTCATGCAGCTCACTGATCCAGTAATGAGTGACCCGACAATGAAGAATAAATATATTTATAATAACTAGTTTAGCTTGTTCCAGAGGTAGATCAAATAGCTAAGTGTGTTAGGTCTAACTCCAGCAGCTTTTCAAAAATCTTGAAAATCTTGGAGCTGGGCGTGTCTGAAAGCTTGGGGATTTTTTGCGAGCAACGCGACCAACAACCAATCACATGAATCTCCCGCCCCCGACATACAAAGCAAAAAACCCGGGGATTTTATGCGAGCAATATATATATATATAAACTCCCCAAACAGGCGAAAACCTACCAGTTTCACCCACTGTCTCTGCCACCTCCCTCCATGCCTGCTTCCTCCGGTTTGTATCCCGTTAATAGTTCTGGTCGGAAAGAACCGGGTGATTTGCTACCGTAATTTCTCGTTTGGAATATGAGGAAATGAACTGCGGTCTGGTTCTCCCTGTGTGTGTGTTTCGCTGCGTTTACCTGTCCGGCGGGCGGAGCTCCAGGATTTCTGCTTCACACACGTTGCATACCGCTATTTTACTGTCTTTTTCGGACATCTTAAAATACTGCTAGACCGGTGAAGACATTTTGGCGAGCTTGTTTTGCCGCACAGAGAAAAGTGTCATGTAATCGGCTCTCGCGATCGGCATGTTTAGAGAGCATCGATCGGTAGAGAGTGAGTATCGGCCGATATCGATCGGTGACCGATCGATCGGAGCATCCCTAATAATATATAATAATAATTCAAGCACATCCTTTCAAACAGAACTTTTTATTGAACATTCAACATTGCAAATGAAATGTGAAATAATATTTAAATATATAAATGATATATAATAAAGAAAACAAATACATTTAATTATAACAAATTAATTAAAATCACACACAACCAAAACAATAAATTAAATAGACTCGGGCTGGAAAACAGAGCTCTCTCTCTCATATATATGAATATATATAAATAAATAAATATGAGCACACATTGTCTCACAAGCAAACCCTCCTTAAAACAACAGTCAGGTGTACAGTCCACTGTCCATACAAAGACCCAGATGCCTCAACAGGCCATGTCCAAATCTGTATTTCAAAGATTTCGAGCAAGGAACACCAACATGTTTGCATTGTCGGGCAAATGCATCTTTGATTGTAAACTGTAGGGAAGGTGGGGGCTCTCCAGCTGCCTTGTTTTCTACCAGCTGGGAAAACGGAATGGGGTGGTTGTGTTTCAGGTGCAGTTTAAGGTTGGTTGTATTGCCTGCTTTTGTCGCTACCTTTTTTAAACAAATGTGACACACCGCCCGGCTCATTCAAGTCCGTAGGTTCGCCTCGTTGATTTGGCTTGAATCCAAAATATTCCCACACCGGAGATGTGCTATTAGGTTTTAAAACCACTTTCATTCAACTTCAAATTCCCCTCGAGTAAGTCACACGTTGTCTCCTGCTTGTCTCTATATTATTAATTTGGCTGTTACGCTGCTGCACACGGAGTGTCCTGACCTGGCTGTGTCATGGGCTGTGTGTGAGCCCCGCCCCTCACAGCGCGCCGGGCCGGCAGACACAGTGCGCCTGGCTAAAATGCTGGTCACATCTTTATGTAAACAAACACAAAAAAAATGCAGCACTCCCCAGGATGATAAAGTGTCTGACTTCTTGATGCGCATTCGTCCAGTCTCAAAGCAGTGGTTCCTGCCTGCGGTGAGGGGGGACATCCCCCCCGGATGTGCTGCCCATGGCTTCGTCTGTGATGGGACCCGGATTCTGGTCTTTGGCGGCATGGTGGAGTTTGGGAAATACACCAACAGCCTTTATGAACTCCAGGTAATGACACCACAGATATTCAGTCTGGATTCTAACCAAGTTGCTTCAGTGAAGAAACTTTTCAAATGTTGACTTTGATCCCGTGTGGCTCAGGCTAGTCGATGGCTGTGGAAGAAGCTGAAGCCCAGGGCCCCAAGGAACGGCCTGCCCCCCTGCCCCCGGATCGGACACAGCCTCACTGTTGTGGGGAACAAGTGTTACCTGTTCGGAGGGCTGGCCAATGATAGTGAAGACGCCAATGGCAATGTACCAAGGTACAGTCAAAAGAATAAACACAACAACGAAAACAAAGGCTTTGTTTTTGAGACATGAATACAAACCTGGATATCGAGTTTTATTTGGCAAGAGCTTTACCTCTCAAGTGTTTAAATTAGGGCAGCAACTAATTATGCATATTATGGTACTGTTTATATTAAATTACAATGTTTAAATGTAATAATGGAGTTAATGAACATAAAATAGTGAAACCCAAAGTTAATCTATTCACAATGATGCAGTTCAATACAGCCTCTGACTTTTTACCATCTTAGATACATGGGTGACTTCTATGAGCTGGAGCTGCAGTCTTTAACAGGAGTAAGAGGTTGGACCATTCCTGAGACAAAAGGGGGGGGTCCCTCAGCACGGGAGTCCCACACGGCGGTCTCCTACACTGGGCTCGGCTCCCCGAAGATCTACATCTTTGGTGGGATGCAAGGATCCCGGTTAGACGACCTCTGGCAGCTTGACCTTGGTAGGATTTTTTTCTTTTCTTTTGACAGATAATATTGACTAGCTGCAAGTTTGAGAAAGGACATTTTGAAATATTTCGCATCATTAAGTTGCCACTAAACCTTGATTTAAATGTAAAAACTGTTGTCGGCTTATTTTCAAATGTGCATGTACTGAGAAATATCTCTTTTTTATATTTGTAGTTCCTTAATATTATCATCCTTCTTTCTTCAGACACAATGGTTTGGTCGACAACTGAAACCAGAGGTTCCACACCAGTTCCCAGAAGCCTTCACTCTGCCAGTGTTATTGGAAACAAGTATGGGATTTTCCATTATTGGTGTCATGTCTCTGTTAAAGCAGAGGTCTAGTTTGTATATAACAGCTGGCCCAAAGAGCCTTTGACGAACTGTCCCTCTGTCTGCAGGATGTTTGTTTTTGGTGGCTGGATTCCTGCCCCAGAGTCAGACCTGCACACTGCTGTAGAACCTGAATGGATCTGCAGTGACTCCTTAACTGCACTCAATTTAGGTGAGTACATTACTCTGATTTCCACACAGGGTAAAACGCTAGAGAGCATCTTCATTTGGTGATTCTTGTCAACATTTGCTGTTAAATCATTTTTTAACATGAGGTTTTGTCAGCAGCATGTTCAACGTTACTGTTTTAGGAAACTTCAAGCTATGTGCTATGTGTTTTATTCACTCACTGATGCTTGCTTTTCCTATCTCAGACACTATGAGCTGGCAGGAGCTTGGCTCACAGCAACAAGACAATGTTGAGTACCAGCTGCACAGTCAGGGACCCCAGAGTGACGATCCGTACGCCTTCCTACCCAGAGCCAGGGCCGGACACTGTGCTGCCAGCGTGGGGTCAAGGCTCTACATCTGGAGCGGCCGGGACGGGTACTGCAAGAGCTGGAACTACCAGGTCTGCTGTAAGGACCTGTGGTACCTGGAGACAGGTGAGAACTGACACCCAGCTGGGAAGAAAGTCATCTAAAGGCGTACTCATACTTTCCATATCCGCGAGTGTCCACCTTGGTCCTTGTGATGCAAACTTTAGTGCTGCGAAAACATCAGAAAGCAGATGCACTTCCTCAATCTCATATTCTGTGTTCTGTCTGCAGAGCGACCAGCCGCCCCAGAGGCCCCCTTACTCATCAAGTCTACCGTCAGCATGCTTCATGTGGCGTGGCGCCCCCTGGTGGCAGCAGACTTCTACATCCTTCAGATCCAGCCTACACCCCCACCTGCCAAAGCCGTCCATCTCACTGGAGCAGAGGCACTGGGCAGGAAGGCTGAGGTACTCTCTACAGGAACAGAGGGTACAGAGCAGTTTCACCACCTGAAAACAAATCTGCAGCATGTTTATCAGGATGCACACCTTTCTAAGAACATCTTTGAATCACCTTTCAGATTTACAGTCTGTTCAACCTCCAACTGGAGGAACCGCTAATAAAGAAGATGAAACATCACCACAGGTAGACACTTTTAAATCCACCTTTTAGTGTTGCCTTGGCTTGCTTGAAACCTCAACTGAGGTGGAACCCAAAAAGTTCATATCCACAACTAAAAACTTTTAAAAAACTAGACCAACTACAGACATGTCGGTACTGTTCTCTTAGATTTCTTTACATTTAGAGTCTTTAGAGATGCTAGCTTGTGTTGTAAAGGTCTTTGAGTAGTCACTAAGATTAAAAGCGCTTTATGAGTGCAGTCCATTTCCTGCCTTGTGAATGAACCCAGCTGCAGATCATCAAGTAAACAACAGCCTGAGTTCTGCATTAAATTGAGCACTGTTACTCAGGTATTTGAATGCAGTTCTTCCAATTTTGAAAGAAAATATGTTCTGCTTTACTTTTCTCTCTGAATTACAGCTTGGTTCAGCACAAAAGGACACTAGGGCAGAATCCTCGGAGAGCAAAGCAGAGAGCAGTGCTAGCAGGGACACGGAGAAGGACTGTGACACAAAGCGCTGCAGTAAGTCCTGTTGTCCAGTGATGCTAGGCATTTCTGTACTTCCACTCATTGTTTTCCTTTTCGGAATAATTAAATAGGCAATAGGTATGCCTAAAGTAATAAAGCTGCATCCACATGGGTCATGATGCAAGGGGGTATGATTCAATCTGCTGTGAAATTTTGCAATGCTGCAAGCAAGGAGATATATTGTGATTTATTGTACCTCATTTTAGGAACCTGTCACATATTATGGCCTCAGTAGAAAGGGTTTTGAGGTTGTGACGTTAGTTAGGGACGAGTATGCGGCAGACAAACACACTTTGATAACTTGTTCTGGTGTGACTGGGGAAACAAATACAATGCTACACACAGTGAGGAAAACCTGGTAGATGTCAGGGGCCCTGCTGCAACACACGACATGTCAAAAGTAATGTTCTCCTTCCCACACAGCGTTAGGGAAAGGACAAACAACAGGTCTGTCTCACTCCAGCGTTAGTGAAGCTGCCGTTGTTTGGCTTTTGATCCGCTGACCTGTTGTGCTCTCTCTCTCTGTGGTGTAGCGGACATATCAGCAGAGGTCAGCAGCTCAGCTCAGCAGCAGCCAGGTACTGATGCTGCTCAGGCTCAGGAGTCAAATCACACTGCAGCATGTCGTGAAGTAAAACTCACTGAGGGCGTCCTTTTCTTTCACAGAGAAACAGCCAGTGGACAAGACATCAGATCTCTCCCATACACATCAGGTCAGACCTACCTGTGTACAGTAATCATTAGCTCTTACTGGGCTCAGTGTAAACTCAGACTGAAACCTCTCTCCTCCAGGTCCATCAGACCCCAGAGGAGGTGTGGTTTGATGTTGGTGTGTTCAAAACGCTGTTCTGTGAGGCCAGCCATTACTATTTACCTGCAGACATTGACCAGACGACTGCAGCCAGCAGCAGCCGGCCACCAAACACTAATGAGGTAAATACAATAATAAAAACTGACTGAAAAACAGTTTTTTCTATTATTTAATATATATTTTAGACAGGGCTATCCAGTCAATATTTATTTCCTTTTTTTATGTGTGAAAATCTGTTGAAATTTGAAATTTCAATATAGACCAGGCGATTTATTTAGGGCTGCAACATTTTAGCCAAAATGGTTATCACAATGATTAACATTGAAGTGACAATTATTTATCACAATCATTTATAGACTTTTCTTTGGACACGTTTTTTTTATTACAAATGAAATAAAGAAATGTTAATAGCCCTTGCACGGCTTTCACTTCCATGTTGTGCCACATTCCTTCTAGTGGACAGATCGTTCACATCATTAAGCTAACATTCTTCTCGTAGCACATTTTAGTTTGACCAGTCTGCCTTGTTTCCTAAATGATTACATATTGTATAATATTCTCCTACTCAGATTGCAGCTGCAACATTCAGGAACGTTTTTCAATTCTCTTTAAGCTCAATAAACACAGATACTATTTGACAGGATTTGTTTCCACAACATCAAAATCTTCTAGGGCACGTGGACCACTTTTAGTTTCTCAGGGACACCCAGGGTCTCACCACACAGCTTCTGTATATCCTCTGCTTTCCCATCAGCCCTCCCTCCAGAGGAAGTGTCCCGGGCCTCAGGACTACCTGAGCAGAGAGAAGCAGGAGCTGGCTCCAGGGCAGACCTACAGGTTCAGAGTTGCAGGCATCAACTTCTTCGGCCAGGGAGACCTCAGCCCGGTCAGTGAGTTCAAGACCTGCCTGCCAGGTTTCCCCGGAGCGCCATCTGCTGTCAGGATCACTAAGGTGACACATATGGGACTCGCACTGACAACCTACATAAACTACGAAAGAGCTGCCCCTTAAAACACTTTCTTTGCACAGGCCAACGATTCGGTCCACATCACGTGGGACGCCCCCCCCCTCCCCATCAGGCCGGATCCTGGAGTACTCCATGTACATGGCGGTGAGGAAGAGCCGCTCCACCAGCTCGGAGCGTCCGGGTCAGATGGCCTTCATCAGGATATACCGCGGCATCAAGACATCCTGCTCGGTCAGCTCCACCCAACTGGAGAACGCCCAGATCGACTGCTCCGCCTCCAACCGGCCGGCAGTGGTCTTCCGCATAGCTGCTAAGAACGAGCAGGGCTACGGCCCCGCCACGCAGATCCGCTGGATCCAAGGTGCAGGAGCTGGACTTTATTTTCTGCTCATTTTCTTACCAGAATGATATGTTTTTCCAATTGTATTCAACCTGTCTCTGTGTTTTTAGATCCTATTAAATTGCGAGGGTCTGCCTCCAAAGCTGACAGCAATGCTGAGGCTGACCTAGATGCTGCTGACAGGTAACCAGTCAGCTCAAGATTCTTCATTTTGTCTTTCTACATTTTTTATTTTGAATAATTTATTTCTTGCTTTTTCAATTTTGTCTTGCAGCTCCAGCTGAGTGTGTGGACCAATGACACCCGTTTTGGGAAAGACAATATGTGCACTCAGGAAAATGGCGATTGTTCGTCACTGCGTTGTCTTACATTACCTACAGTTTTGTTAATTTATTTTCTTACATATTTAAATATTCCCCTGTAAATATATTTTCATAGGAAGTTTGACCACTTGGGTATTTTTGTTAATTGATTATTTTGATAAGTAATAAGAAATATGATGTTGACCCAAACAAGAACAAGATGTACAACTCTGAAAGCATCAGCCTGTGTAATCGGAAAGAAAATCTTGTTGTAATATTGCTGTTGTTTTTTAATCAGATAATGTTCTATGATTCAGGTTGAGTTTTAGACCTTTTAAGGTCTTTTAATGTGTTATCATTACCCCAGATTGTTAAAAAATATATTTAGCAAGTCTGTCGTGAATATAAAATGTTTTTATGATGACTTCAACTAAAGAGCAGAGCACAACTTATGTAGCTGGTTTGAATTAAAGGTATACAAAATGTCCCATATTTCACGAAAGAGCGTTGTATGTTAACTTTTGTTGTCCTTGGCTTGACCAACTCATTGTTTAGTGGGCACAAAGTATTATTGTTGTCCTCCTCCCTGTGCTCCTCCATCATGTCTGCACTCCAGATTATTACGGGCCTCTCTAACAGAGAAACTGTTATCCGGACCTCAAATGATTGAGAGCAGTGCTTTATCTCTTCATGTGGTTGCTAAAAAAGGATTTATTTATTGTACTTCCTTTCATAAAGGAGCATTTATCTTATTTGTTTTATTTACACAAACATTTTCTGATGAAAATAACTACATTTAAAGTTGAGACAAATGGACATTTGATCAGAACATGCACATAAATCATTTTCTCCCGTTAACATTCATTGGTTAGACTGCAGACTTATTACCGACCTTGAAGATGAATTGTGTTGAAGGTAAACTTGTATTAATCTTGTCCCTAAAATGAAATGCACTTGTGTTGTAGCCACAGAAAATCCTTTTAAAAGTAGTTTCTGTAATGCAGCCGATTGTGTTTTAAGCGAGGCCAAATATATTGTAAAGTTGGACCAGTGGAAAAATATGACTTGCATTAAGCCCTTTTAAGTAGTAACCAACAGGTTTACATGCTGTTTTAAGTAGTATTAATGTATGTTCAACAGCTGCTTCTTACTGAGGGGGGTGCAGGATGGTCAGTACCATTTGTGTACAATAAATACAAGTTAAGATTACCAGGATTAACACTTTGCAATTAGAAACGATGCTTACTGAAACATAGTTCAAATAATCATTTGAATGCTGAATACATTCAGTCAATATGTAGAGACTTGGAGGTTAAGCAATGTATCAGTTACGTTATAATTATAATAGGTAACATTACTCACACACTTGTTATAGCAAAGTACATTTTGCCAGTACGAAAGTATTAATTGTAAAAGCTGTTTTCAACAACAGAAATGCACCTCGGGAAAAATGTCCCATGATCCCACAGTTTGTAGTTTTCAGATTAGCTAGCTATCACCATGGATGTATAACAATTGCTAGGAAAAAAACAAAAAATAGTAAAGAAAGTTCCAAGTTCTAACAGAGGTAAGGGGCTTTCAGCTGCTGGAGTCTGTAACACGGTATGAGCTGCACACAGCGTTAGCCATGGCAGGCTAATGTTACTAGCTCCAGCCTACAGTCTGCTTCTTGTTTAGGTCAGCCTACAGGTAGCCAGGCTGTGTGGATAGATTTAGATAGATAGTCTTCTGCGCTTTTAATAAGACTTGGTGTCTGAATTTTGTTTATAGCTGATCGTCAAAAGTACACTGCTCTGACTTTGCATGACAAACGCCAGGAGGAAAGAATGTCCGATAACGAACGCACGTAAGTAGCCAATGGCTAGTTAGCATAAAGTCGCGGGACATTTAAAAACAACTCAATCCTGTAGACGGATTTGGGACGCCAGTTATAACTGGAATAAGATAAACGCGTAATCTAAATAAGCACATCACAATTGATGATCCACTGGCTGTTGTGAGTGTCTCTGTTCAGCTCAGGCTAACGGTAGCTTGGTTGTAACTATTTTAAGGGAGCCAGATAACAACAAACAGTCAGTGCACATTAAGTTAAATACCATATCTCTGGTTTCTGACAGTAAGGTTACCTAGCTTTATTTGTTTATGGTTTTAAAGTCTGTATATGAAACTACAGTGTATGCTGTGATAATAGCATTCTGAAGGCAGCTTCGTTGTGCTCAGAGACAGAGCTTTATGAGTCAATGAGACTGACAGGGTGCTTAAGAGTTTCAATAGTCAATCACTGACTGCTCCTCCACAGCAGCAGGGAGCCGACCAATCACTGGAGAAGACTCAGAGCGCCTCTGCTGAGAGGTTGTGATTTGAACAAGTAGCCAGGGGACTCTTCTTAATGCCACCATGGAAACTAACTGACAACAAAGCCAGCCCAATTCTGCCCTCTCTAAGCACCTCACCACACTAGCAGGGAGTGTTTGTGACTGAAAAGAACAAAGCTTGCTGACAACCCTATTTCATTTCTAAATAAAGACACAGCAGTTATATTGCTTGGTTCAGAAAGCCTTCTTCATCTCCTCCTGTCTCTGGCTCTTTGCTGCAGAGGCGAGATGACATCCTCCGCCCTCTGCCAGTCGCCACCCTTCATTCCGAACCTGGAGCCTGGGATGGGGAAGTCTGCAGCCATGCTGGGCTTGTCTGCTGGGCTGGGGGGTGCAGAGATGGAGCTGCAGAAGATGCTTATTGATGAGAGGATGAAGTGCGAAAACCACAGGACCAACTACAAAACACTGAAGGCTGAACACACCAGGTAAAACTGATCTAATATAAACGTGTTAAGTATTTTTGGCAGTACTTTGTTTTGTATTGAGTACGAATTATGAGGGAAGACACTGAATAAAAACAAAAGAAAATATAATATTACTTTATGAACACTGTGTGTTTGCAGTAGTAGAGAAAACATCTCATAGAAACCATCCCTCCATAACCATACAACAACACTGACCCTGGCTATGATTGTATGAGTCGATGTGCTTCAGTTGCTGTGCACTGCGCTCACTCCCATCCTGCTTGCAGCCTGCAGGAGGAGCTGACCCGGGCGCAGGGAGAGCTGAGGCGCCTGCTGAGTGACAGACAGGCTCAGCAGGAGAAACTGCAGCTGCTGCTGGCCGAGCTCCGGGGAGACCTGCTGGACAGAACCAGGGAGCTGGAGGAGCTTCGGCTGCAGGTACACGAAGCCTGTGATGAGTCTCACACAATGAAACTGGGTAGAATCATGGATTGTTCTGCTGTTTGATTGATCAAAGGACAGGTTGGGGTTTCACTGATGTTATGGTTGAAATACATACTTTGTGCTGGGGACAGCCATTAGAACTGTTCAGAATGTGGTGGTCAAAAGTCAAGTTTACTGTAACCACACCTAACACGTCATTGGCAAGAACTCTAGAATTCATATTTTTACAATTGGACAATTTCGTGCAAATTTCAAACAAATGTCTAATAGAATATAATGATGAAGTGATGACACGATGGATTAAAGATCAATTTGACTGTTTGGCGGAGCGAACCACAAGGATGTAATTATTGTTGTTTTTAATTATTAAAATTGCGTCTCCGTAAGATAACTTTAATCGACTTTCTGGCTACAAATGTGTATGCGTGTGTGTGTTTTTGAGCAGGTGATGACCCCCCAGCGGCTGGAGTTGCTCAGAGCTCAGGTGCAGCAGGAGATGGAGGCTCCAGTCAGAGAGAGGTTCAATAAACTCGAGGAGGTCGGTCATGTTTCTGTGTCTGTATGGCACATAAGTATTATAGGGATGTCAGGCTACAAGAACTTTACTAGACAATACCATTACTGGCGGCTAACAGCTAACATTAACTAGCTTTCCTTCTGCTGATTACATCACACTTCCCATTATCAGGAAAACATGTATATCATCCATTTTTCATTTTCCAAACACGTTTTCTTTTACCATGGGACATCGTTTGTGTCGAGCCCTGATGTCAATCTGTCCTTTGCATTATCATAGACCTATGAGGGAGAACATGGGTCAGTGAAAGAGTCCCCCACCCTTACTACTATGTAGTCATTATATATTGTATGCAGTTAAAATCACTTTTTTTACATTATGATTAACCCTATTATTTAATACAGCACCGAATACATCTCTTAACAGTGAAACGGTGCTAAGAACAAAGTTCTCTCCTGTTATCGATTATGTCACTTTGGAAATTGCTGTTAAAAATGATTAATAGCTGCAAATGGCTTCTATTGAAGAAGGAAATGTTGGAATTATCTTTAAATTCCTGCTTTAAATAGCGTCAGCAGCTATGACTATGAAGTCAATAGCAACGGTCAAGATGTCAGCATCGAGTGGCTTTTGACAATCTTTGAGAGTCTGTGCTGATTTCCATGTTGTCTGCCTGATTGCTCTCATCCCCTTCTCACTGATTAGAAGTGTTATTACTCCGTGTACACATTTTCTTTCCAGGAATCCGAGAAGTACAGGTCTGAGTACAACAAGCTGCGGTATGACTTCACTTTTCTCAAGTCCCAGTTTGACCATCAGAGGGAAGAACATGCTCGTACTCTGGAGGAGAGGAGGATCCGCTCTGAAGCAGAGGTCTGTGTTGTCTGATAGTCAGCACTGTGTTTTTATTAAATTGTCCTACACTGGCGTGAAATGATAAAAGAAGATAATACTGTGGATGATCCCTTTCTGTTGGCAGGTGTCTCGTCTGGAGAAGGAGCGGGAGGAGCTGCTTGCTCAGTACCAGGGTTCAGACCCGCTGCGTGATGGCAGACGGGTGGAGGCTCTGCTGAGGGAGAAGGCTCAGCTCCACCTGCGGCTGAAGGGCCTGGAGGCAGAGGGGGCGGAGCTCCGGGCCCAGAGAGAGAACTCAGGCCAGCAGGCGGAGAACGTCCAGCGCATCCAGATCAGACAGCTGACAGAGAGTCAGGCGGCGGTGAAGTCCATGGAGGTGAGACGGCTGCTCTCCTTTGTTTGTTACAGCGCTTCCAAATAGTTTGTTGCTTCAAAGCTTCATTCAGGTGGCATTGGGATCGCTTCAAAGCTTCATTCAGGTGGCGTTTGGATCACTTCAAAGCTTCATTCAGGTGGCGTTTGGATCACTTCAAAGCTTCATTCAGGTGGCGTTTGGATCACTTCAAAGCTTCATTCAGGTGGCATTGGGATCACTTCAAAGCTTCATTCAGGTGGCATTGGGATCGCTTCAAAGCTTCATTCAGGTGGCGTTTGGATCACTTCAAAGCTTCATTCAGGTGGCGTTTGGATCACTTCAAAGCTTCATTCAGGTGGCGTTTGGATCACTTCAAAGCTTCATTCAGGTGGCGTTTGGATCACTTCAAAGCTTCATTCAGGTGGCGTTTGGATCACTTCAAAGCTTCATTCAGGTGGCATTGGGATCACTTCAAAGCTTCATTCAGGTGGCATTGGGATCACTTCAAAGCTTCATTCAGGTGGCGTTTGGATCACTTCAAAGCTTCATTCAGGTGGCATTGGGATCGCTTCAAAGCTTCATTCAGGTGGCGTTTGGATCACTTCAAAGCTTCATTCAGGTGGCGTTTGGATCACTTCAAAGCTTCATTCAGGTGGCGTTTGGATCACTTCAAAGCTTCATTCAGGTGGCATTGGGATCGCTTCAAAGCTTCATTCAGGTGGCGTTTGGATCACTTCAAAGCTTCATTCAGGTGGCGTTTGGATCACTTCAAAGCTTCATTCAGGTGGCATTGGGATCACTTCAAAGCTTCATTCAGGTGGCATTGGGATCGCTTCAAAGCTTCATTCAGGTGGCATTGGGATCGCTTCAAAGCTTCATTCAGGTGGCATTGGGATCGCTTCAAAGCTTCATTCAGGTGGCGTTTGGATCACTTCAAAGCTTCATTCAGGTGGCATTGGGATCGCTTCAAAGTAGGGCTGGGCGATTTTTTCGGTTTTAATGATTAATTTGCATTTTTACTTTCCTACGGTTTGTGAAATGGCTGAACCGAAAAATCGCGATTTAAAAACATTTCTAGACTCCGCAGATTTGTTTTGCTTTAAGGGACTCCGTAGTAGCCTACTCCAGGGTTTCCCACACATAGACTATACCTGGGCGGGCCGCCCAGGTATATTAACGGCCGCCCAAGTATATTTCGCGACCCATTTAGTTTTTTTTTTCTACGTTTTTTTTAAATATTTTTTTTTTTTATTCGTCCACGCCATCTGCGATCGATTAACTTGTAGACAATGATCCCTCGCTCCCTTGCTCTGATCTCGCCTCCTCTGGCCTGTTAAGTGGCCTGCCTCACACAGGATGACTGGCTGTCCACATGATGTGGCCTGCCAACATGGCCACTGTCATACAGATCATAAATCAAAGCCCTTGATTGGTCTCTGTGTGTCATTCAAGCTCGGGATAACCTCAGCTCAGGTGAGGTAAAGGACTCTCTGAGTGTTTAGATAGTTAACTTAGTCTAAGTTCTCAGTGGGTCTCAAACGGTGTGGTCACCATTTATGTAAACACATATTTCCATTTGAGAGGGTAGTGATTGGTCTAATGGATAGTGAGGTGGGCTGAAGATCGGAAGGCTGTGAGTTCAAATCCCGCCAGGAACACCACCACTAGTGTGCCCTTGAGTAAGGCACTTAGCCCTTAGTTACTCCAGGGAGAATGTCCCTGTAATCGGTCATTATAAGTCGCTTTGGATAAAAGCGTCAGCTAAATGAAATGTAATGTGATTAGTAAAATATGCATGAATAAATAAATAAAAAGTTAATTAGGTGAAAAAAGGTAAGATACACTTTTAAAACTTGTTGAGAGAAAACTAGTCTTTGCTGCTGCCTCAAAGAGGAGCAGGGGGAGAGGAGGGAGACAGGAGAGGCTGATTCAGGAGCTCAGACACACTCACAGCTATAAATTAACCAAAAATAAATTAACAAGTTTCAGTGTTTTTTTCATATTGGAAATGGTATTTTATTGGTTATGGCCTTGATTTTATGATTATTGAAATGTATACAGTTCTGTTTAATATAGGTGTTTCCATAGATCTAGTCTCTTTATTTTCCCCTCAAAATGCACCAGATTGATGCATTTAACTCCAAAATAAAAAATAAAATCTTACCGGGGGGGCATGCCCCTGGACCCCCCTAGAGGATTTGAGGTCCACCCCCACTAAAAATCACATGGATAGGTTCCTAAATACATTAATAAATACATTTATTTTTTAAAATAGTAACTCATTTCCATATGTTCATGTGTGGGTAGTAGATTTAAACTATAGGCTATCATTATGGGCCCTGCCTGTACCTGTTCGCTCGGCCATCGCGTGAAGTGTCTGCTAACAAGCGACCAACAGAAAGGTTCATGTTAATGTTGTTGCACGTCACCTCAACCCCCCCCCCCGCTACCACCACCCCCCAAAGTATATTTCAGATCTGTGGGAAACACTTAATGGACCAGCACCAGAGGCGTTCCCATACACACAGGCGTTGGAGCTGTTCTTCATGAAATCCCAGAAGGATGAAGTGCTCTGACAAACAGCGCCATCTTTGCGCAAAATGATTATAGCGGAATGAAAAGTCAATAAATAAACATGTTGTTAAAACATTCTTTTTTCTTTTTTTTTTTCGCGCCCCCCCCCCCCGCCCGCTGCCACCACCCGCCCAAGTATATTTCATATCTGTGGGAAACACTGTACTCTCTCACTTTCCAGAACGCGTACAAAACTCAGCCACATTGCCTGTGACTACCCGATCTGCAGCTCTGTGTACACATATATCACTTAAATTATTCAATACATCCTTTGTACTGAAGTATTCAAGAGTAAATAAAGTAAATAAAGTTTAATATAAATGATTTGCTGTGGCCAATTGTTTTCATTGCATTTACAGACCCGTGTAAATATCTGATACCACCCAATGAATGCATTGACTTGCTTGTAGAACCACGCTACACAAAACAGATAGCAACACCTATACAAACTATTTAAAAAAAAGGGGGCTACTGTATCGACCTATATAAAGTATATACATTTTTTTTTTTTTTTAAAAGACCAAAAATATCTTGCATTTTAGCCATGCCTCATTTCGCTCCATTTGCTTTTTCCAGCGCTGTTTTTGCAGGGGGCTGATTCTGTGAGCTGCAGCGGACCACGCCCCCCTGCAGGAGAGAGGAGTGTGCTTTGAGATCAGCTGCTGGGCGGTCTGTAGAGGGGGAGGAAAAGAGATATCCGTCCTCCGTGTTTTATTCTTATAGAAGTAAGAAGAGAAGTAATTTCAAAGCTTCATTCAGGTGGCATTGGGATCACTTCAAAGTTTCATTCAGGTGGCGTTTGGATCACTTCAAAGTTTCATTCAGGTGGCGTTTGGATCACGTCAAAGCTTCATTCAGGTGGTGTTTGGATCACTTCAAAGCTTCATTCAGGTGGCGTTTGGATCACTTCAAAGCTTCATTCAGGTGGCATTGGGATCACTTCAAAGCTTCATTCAGGTGGCGTTTGGATCACTTCAAAGCTTCATTCAGGTGGCGTTTGGATCACTTCAAAGCTTCATTCAGGTGGCATTGGGATCACTTCAAAGCTTCATTCAGGTGGCATTGGGATCGCTTCAAAGCTTCATTCAGGTGGCGTTGGGATGAAAACTGTACAGCTTTATTTTCTGGGTCATCTTACTGGAAAAGATCCCAGGTTAGGGGGGAGTGACAAAGCAGGGTTCAGAGTCATTGATGAATAACTTACAGAAATATCATGAGCAATAGCCCACCTTCTCCTCATTTCTTTTGGATCCTCTCTCTCTCTCTCTCGCTCTCTTCCTCTCTCTCTCTCTCCATCAAACACACACACACACACACAGCTTAGTCCTCTCTCTCTCTCTCCATCAAACACACACACACACAGCTTAGTCCTCTCTCTCTCTCTCTCTCTCCATCAAACACACACACACACAGCTTAGTCCTCTCTCTCTCCATCAAACACACACACACACACAGCTTAGTCCTCTCTCTGTAACTACAAGTATTTATGTTGACCAAATTGACCAGTTCTATTCATTTAAGAAAGATCGTGTATTAAAAAGACCAACTTATTTAACCCCATGAATACCTTTATTCAAATGAAGGATATCGTTTAAGATTTCATGTATTTATCTTTTTGTTAATTGTTAGGATAAAGATATTTGTTCATATGTTATCATTTGACTCTAAATGTGACCTTGTTTGCGGTTGTTGGATGTGATTAACGGTTGTTGGTGTGACAGGCGGAGCGTCAGTCTCTGCGTCTGCAGCTGGAGCGGATGGAGAGCGAGCTTCACCTTACACAGGAGCAGAGCAGCCAGCTGAGCGGGAGGCTGCACCGAGCGGAGAGGGAGGGGGCTAGTCTGAGCGGACAGGTACGCTGACCTATCATCACACAGCACTGCTAAGCCAGGGTCAGTCCAATGAAAACCTTTAGTATTAATGACAAACACTTGAAACCTTTATATGAACTGTAATCCACAACAGTTTCTCCACACACACACACACACACACACACACACACACACACACACACACACACACACACACACACACACACACACACACACACACACACACACACACACATACACACACACACGTGATTTGAAGCCTGAAAGTGAAATTGATTAATATTAGGTTTTTTTGGTTCTCAGATTGAAAGCCTGAAGCATTCCCATAAACTGGAGGTGGACAGCACCAGGTTCGAGTGTGCCCGCTCTAAAGGGGAGCTGGAGAGGGAGAGAGACACACTGCTGGGGCAGGTTGATGGTATGACACACACACACACACACACACACACACACACACCACACACACACACACACACACACACACACACACACACACACACACACACACACACACACACACACACACACACACACACCAGGCGTAGAAATGGAATAATATCTGACAGAACAGGAACTCTGAGTTAAGGCCCTGACACACCAAGCAGTCACCAGAGGACTCGCCGACGTCGGCTGTTGCGTCGCGGTGTTCTCCTGCGTCTTGGCCATGTGTCGCACGGGAACACACCGCAAAGACTTCAGTGCGTGAGTGGCAATAACTCTCCTTACCAGCAGGCGGCGGTAGTGTGTATTCGTCATTAAAAATAGGCAACAACCGGAAGACAGAGAAGAAGAACAGACTGCGTGATATAAACAACAACAAATAGCGTGTGCAAACTGCAGCCTGGTTATGATCCACTGCTGTCTGCCCGTCTTTGGTGCTCCACAACTACCCGAAGGGGCAAGTCTCCTGTACCGGGTGTACTGGGTTCGCAGAGAATCCCACTTCTTCCTCAGCTCTTTCTCTG
Organism: Gymnodraco acuticeps; assembly: GCF_902827175.1. NCBI lineage: Eukaryota > Metazoa > Chordata > Actinopteri > Perciformes > Bathydraconidae > Gymnodraco > Gymnodraco acuticeps. The sequence goes on from NW_022991098.1 coordinate 94,313, forward strand.
AAGCACACAAATAAACGATGTAACCATTGTGGCTAGTTAGCATGTCCAATTCATATCTATATACAGTGCCAAACTGCACAGATAGCAACAGCTAGCAACAAGATAACAACAAAACACAAGGTTGAAATAACAAATTACATTTCACGTTAACGTCACTGTACGCTGGCAAACAATAAAAAGCCAACAGCATCTGCTAAAGAGCTCAATTGATGAAAAAGATAATCTTACCCGAGAAACCAAGTTGCGTTTCAATCTCTCGCCAGAGTCCGGTTTTCACTACTCGGTTCGAGTACCTTTTCTCTGTGATGTCGTACAGAGCTGGCCTCTCCTGGATCAAGGTGATGAGCAGGTCTTCGTTTGCGTCATTCCAGATCGCCATGATGAGATGAAAATGAATATCAGTCTGTGTGTGCCTTCTTAAATAGTTTGTTTACGTCCCTCACTTCCGTTTCGCTTCTCATGCACTGATTCGCTAGCTGAACAGCCAATCAGAGTGATAGTTTGGTCCGACTGCCAGACCCGATGCATGGCCGATTCAACATGTTGAATCGGCCATGCATCGGGTCTGGCAGTCCAAATAAGGCGTGTCACGGTCGACGGTGCGGGACACACCAAATTGAGTTTGGGCGACAGGACACGCTTCGTCTCCCGACTTACGAGAACAGCCGAAATTGGCCTGGTGTGTCAGGGCCTTTACATTACAAAGATATACTTTGACAATACAAGGCAGTGGAGGATGGGGAAAAGAACCCATGAAAACAACAGGAGTAAATAATTGTCTTTGTTCAAACTACAGAGCCTCTGTTATTATTTATAACCTTAGAGCCATGTGTGCATCTCTGCCTCTTTATCGCCCTCCTGCCTAAGAAAGGCCACAACTACTGTATGTGCTGAAGTGTTGGCAGCACACATTTGACTTTGCACTCTGTACTTTGTTTACTTTGATAATTAGAGTAAGAGTTTATTTAACTTAACAAGTCATCTGTCAGACCCTCTCAGATCATATGTAGCATTTGTCTCCGCAGAAGAACACAGGATCCGTAATCATTCTTGCTGTTGGCATCAACCTGTTTCCCCCTCACCCTCAGATTGTCATGGTAACGTGTGTCTCAGGTCTGCAGGCAGATGTGGAGTTGATGAAGACTTTGGCAGAGAGACACAAAGAACTTCTGGTTGAGAAAGAGAGGGAGTTAGTGAGGAGGGTGCAGGCTGCCCGTGAGGAGGAGCTCCGGAAAACTGCCATCCTGCACGAGGAGAAGTGAGAATCCCCTCAAAAAGCTAATTTACCGTTCTTCCTCTCTGCAACTCGTCTTTGTATCTGTATTTACTTGTCGTGCTTTCTGTTGTGAGGCTGGAGGTGGAGAGCCGTCTTGCAGCTCTGGAGCAGCAGAGGGCGCTGCAGGCTGCTGCAGAGCACGGCCAGCAGGAGGAGCGGGAGCAGCGGCTCCGGAGCTGCCAACAGGCCGAGGAGTCTGTCCGCAGAGAGCTGCTCTCCCTCAGGTCAGCAGGACACTCGCCTGTTATATGTTTCCAGCTTATTGCTGACATTCTGGCTGCCTAAAGGTTTAGTTATCTTTGACATGCAATCAATAACGTGCACGTTTATTTCCTGCAACAAATGTAGAAGAAAGGAAACTGGAGTTTGGGAGATGTTGGTTATGTTACCTTGTTGAATAATCTCCCACTTTCCCTTCTATCCTTCATTTCTACAAATGTTTGTGGTCGATTGCTAAAAAAGAATGGCTTGTGAGCATGTGCCTGCAGTAATATACTTCTTTTATTTTATTAGAATGACAGCTCAAGTATTGTGTGAAATAGGTCTATGTTCCTTTTCAAATCATACAAAGAAAAATGGCTTTTGTTTGTGACGGCATGTCCTTTCATCTCTAACTCATGATGACACTCAGTGCCTCGTGTTGTGGGTTACAGAGGCAAGCTCCAGCAGCAGAGCGTCCAGCAGGAGGAGCTGGAGAGGCAGAGAGCAGAGACGGCTGACCTGCAGCAGGTACCAGCCTCCACACCCCCATGTGTGACTCACACAGCCTGGCCAGGGTGTAGGTCTGAAATCAACGTGTTTTATTTATGACCCAACAGCAGAACCAGGAACTAGGTGTTCAGCTTGGCACGCTGTCTCACTCTGAGAGCGAGCTGCTGGAGGCAAACCAGCGCCTGAGAGAAACCCTGGAGCGCCTGAGGGAGGACGTGAGGGGGGCTCGGGCTCAGGCTGAGAGGAGCCAGCAGGAGGCAGAGAGGTGCGGCTGCTGCCTCACACTGTCTTCGTTACTTTAGTGGGGTTTACTGGGGAGCAGCCTCCCATTGGATCTTAGAACAGCAAACTCAATTTTTAAGTAAATAAAAGTCTTATCTTTTTAATTTGGGGTAATTTCAGTGGTATCACTGTTAATGTTTTGTGGTTCTGTGGTACAACTCTTTCTGTTTTACATTTTCTTTGTATAACTCTTATTTGTATGTGTCTTGCATTGTAAAGCACTTTGGGCTGCACCTTGCATGAAAGGTGCTACATAAATAAAGTGTATTCCAGTGTTTACTTTGGATAGAGGGTTACCAACATATAGAAATGCAATGTAGATGATGCGCCTACTAAGCACTGTTGTGTGCTGCCCTCCCTCCAGGCTGGTGGAGGAGCGTCGGGTGGAGTGGGTGGAGGAGAAACACAAACTGCAGGAGCGAGACGCTGAGCTGCAGCACAAATACTCTCAGCTGAAGGAGAAGCTGCAGAGGGCGGCGGCGGCACAGAAGAAGGTACTGCTGCTGTGACACTCTTCTCATTTAACAGGGGGTCAGGGGGGGGAGTCATGGTGCAGGGAGTCAGGGGGGGAGTCAGGGTGCAGGGAGTCAGGGGGGGGAGTCAGGGTTGCAGGGGAGTCAGGGGGGGGAGTTCAGGGTGCAGGGAGTCAGGGGGGGGAGTCAGGGTGCAGGGAGTCAGGGGGGGAGTCAGGGGGGGGGTGCAGGGAGTCAAGGGGGGGAGTCAAGGGGGGGGAGTCAGGGTGCAGGGAGTCAGGGGGGGGAGTCAAGGGGGGGGAGTCAGGGTGCAGGGAGTCAGGGGGGGAGTCAGGGTGCAGGGAGTCAGGGGGGGGGAGGCAGGGGTGCAGGGAGTCAAGGGGGGGGAGTCAGGGTGCAGGGAGTCGGGGGGGAGTCGGGGTGCAGGGAGTCAGGGGGGGGGGAGTCGGGGTGCAGGGAGGTCAAGGGGGGGGAGTCAGGGTGCAGGGAGTCAAGGGGGCGAGTCAGGGTGCAGGGAGTCAGGGGGGGGAGTCCCTTAAACAGGGTCATCTGTTACAATGACTAATTACTTGTTAAACAAAGTAATTGAACCACCCCAATATTCAATTAATGTATCCTGATTACCTCAATATCAAATACGCATATAAAGAAAATAAATATCAATAAGATTGCTTTTACTAATTATATTGTGATAACAGAGAAGACAACAATGTAACATTAGAAAAGAAGAAACCGTTCTGTATCAGAAATGTGAATCTTTCAGTGATTTTTAAATGATAAACTTGGACTACTGAATTTGATGATGAAGCAAATATTCTGGCCACTACTTTACTAATTCATATTTGTGCTGTTAACATTGTTCCGCCTAATATAATGTTTCTGTCTGTTCATAGTTAGGCTGGATTGTTGGTCCGGCTTTTCCTTCCTTTGTTGTGATCACCACTTGTCAGATGAATTGTGCTAATGATGCACGTAAATATACTTTGTTAAGTATTCTATTCACACTTGACACTCAAACCTTATTTAAATAGTCCTAAACTAAAATCACTAGAAGTAGACAGGTTAGTTGACGTTAGTCGGCAAACATTAGCGGTTAGCGGTTGGTCTACTCTACTCCAATGAGACCCCCCCCCGGTTTAAGAGGTTATATTCACTGTGTGTGTGTGTGTGTGTGTGTGTGTGTGTGTGTGTGTGTGTGTGTGTCTGTGTCAGAGGCGAGCGCAGACGGAGCACAGAGACAAGTGGCTGCAGGAGAAGCTGCAGCTGAAGGAGGCCAGGATTCAGGAGCTGGAGCTGGGCGCTGCTGCTGCTGCTGCTGCCAACAAGTACAATGTTTTTATAATTAGAATCAACTTTACTGATATAGCACCTTTCAAAACTTATTTACAAAGTGCTTTCACATAAAACTACAGAGAACCAGTGAATGAAAGCATCAAAACACAAAGTAAAACACACACACACAAAAGAGCTGACGTGTTGCAGCCCTGATCTCCAGAGTCCAGCAGCTCTGACAGTCAGCTTTGTGTTTGGACCTGGGAACGACCAGCAGCGAGGCCTCGATGAGCTCAGGGTGCGGACACCGGGGTGCGGGGCTTTAAAAGCTCAGATAAATAACTTTCCTCTCAAGGCCTCGCCCCAAGTTATTTCCTAATCCTAACATCGATTCTAAAAGCAACAGGTAGCAAGGATCGCTGTGATGTGCTCATATTTCCTGGTCGGAGTTCAAATCCTTGCAGCAGAGCTAAAAACATTTTTTAAATGAATGAGCGGCTGGCAGGTGTGGTAAACAGTTGTGTGTGTGTGTGTGTGATCTCCCCTCTTCCTCTCTGTCAGACGCTCCTCTTCCTCAGAGGAGCAGCCTCCGCTCAGCAGGCGGATGAAGGAGCTGCAGCGTCGACACAATGAGTTTCGACGCCTCCTATTGGGGGGCCATGCTCCCTACAGCGCCGGCCACGCCTTCCTGACCTCCACATCCACCCCCCCCCTCCCCGGGTCTGAGGCCCAGCAGGCCAACATCCCAGTAAGCATTATGAGTCGCAGCCAGTTCATGGACGAAAAAACAGCTCCAAGTAAAAATGTACGAGGCTCAGAGCACCTTTAACACACAGGAAATAGACCAGAATGCAATGCAGCAACAGTATAAGTTGGGTTTATAAGTGTTAGGATTTCGATTCTCTCTTTACTCACACACAAACAAATAAAAAGTCACACCCTGTGGGCGGAGGTGGAGAGCACAACAAATCTCTGTTTCAATCACATATCACAAACAAAGCCACATGTTGAGGTTGACTGTTTAACCCCCCACGCCCTTAGGGATGAATACACTCTGAGATCGACACTCAGCAAACAGGAAACTACGTTGTTCTGACTCTCACAGTCTATGGTTATCCATGATGAGAAAGTCACACAGACACACACACTTATGATGGACCATCTCTCTCCTGATTATGATATTAATGAAAGCCGTTTGTCGGCTCGAGTAGAACTATTCTTGTTCTGTTTTTCACAACTGTGATTATGATTGTTCTACAGTACAGCAATATCCTACATGTTAATTATTACGCCTTTGTCCATCACTTTAAAGACAAAACTGCTCCGCCAAATGAAAAGCAGCTCAAAGAATGTAGTTCCACCCTTTGGGAAACGATGAATCCGCCCTCCATAATACTTTCAATTATATGTCATACTTGTGGCCCAGCCGGGTCCTGAGTTGTTTCTATCAAATGGAGATACAGGTCCTATGATTGACTGAAGTCAGACTGAAGCATTGTGTTGACGAGCTAACAGGAAACAGGGGAGGGGCCGGAGACTACAGGAGAGCTTCAGTGTGAAACAGAATGCAGCACCATGAATGACCCTTGCCTGATAGCAATACTGTGTCCTGCAGGAGGAGCAGCACCAGAGGGAGCTGGCTCTGCTGCGCCGCCGGCTGGAGGACCTGGAGAGCGCCCAGCAGCAGCAGCTGCAGGACCTGGGCTCTCTGAGGGACCCCCCCCAGCCTGACCTCTGACCCCATTGGAACTGCATTAGCAAGGACCCCAGCAGTGTTTTTATATCAATGGAAGCATCATTTATTGGCGTATTTAAACAAAGTAGAGGTGAGAAGAGAGGCCAGCGTTTACATGTGTTTCTATCATTGGAAGGCAGCTTCATGTCAAAGTGAGCCTGGCATCCTCAGGGTTGAATTCTGTGTTTAGATGTTTGTTGTTTACACACATTTGTTCTGAAGCTTTCTGTGAAAAAACAAAGTTTTTATACAACGATTTAAATAACATGGCTCTTCCATCTGAGAATTGCACAATGTATATACACAGAGTTCATGTCATATATTGAAATAAATGATTAGAAGATACCGGTTTTTCTGATCTCAGTGGTTTGACTTATTCAAGATGGCTCAAGGTCCGAGAATCACACAATTGTGTGGCAACAAATCTGTTTACGTAAAGGAACTGCGACCAGACCTCAGAACAGAGAATGGTTCTTATTGACATACGTGTTGGTTACATGTCTGATTTCCGTAAATGCATCTTTTTTATAAACTGTGAACTACTGACAGGTGCATCACTTCAATGTTATAGATGCCAAGGACTTCCCAGAGTTCAGAGTCCAGCAGGGTTGTGTGTCATGTGAGGGGAAGAAGGCTTGCTCAGTTCCAGGAGCAGCTCTTCAGTTCATCAAAAGACTTTTTAACATGGTGTAGTTGCTCCATCATCTCAGAAGGGGCTCCGTTTAGGTTCAGCTTCTCTTTGATCTGTGGAAAAGGCAAAAGACAGCAAAGAGCATATTAAAAACCTACTCCAAATGCCTTCTTAGCCCAGTAGCTACTCTTACTCCAAAATACAGCAACTTCCCTAGTTCAATTCCAACCCTGGAACCTTTTACTGCATGTCAGACCCCTTTCCCTCCCCCCATTTACAGTCTACCACAACAACCGTGTGGGTTATCCAGTCATTTCAGTTAATTGATCCAAGAATGAGTTAAAGTGAGAACTGTAGTGCTCACATAAAGCTCTGGGTTCACTTCTGTGCCACTCTGCACATGAGAGCAGGAAACGACAGTGTGCTCAAAAAAGCAGAAGAAGCTTTGAAATCACATTTCCTCTCGATACTCTGCCTCCTGTGACTTCTGGTTTCACAATTGTGAAATAACTGCTGCTGCCAACATCTACGATACATCCCACAACAAAGGGAAACCGTGAAGAATACAGAAACCAGTTGTGATGCACATGAAGCAGAAAGCACCAGCGTAAATGGGTCATCCCAGAATGCTAAAACATGCACTTGTGGTGGTAAATATACTTGTTCTTAGACAAAATGTAAATGAAAAAGTGGTTTCAAAATATTATTTTTAATATCGAATAGCTCTAAAATACCCCCTCAAATGTCATTTTTCTCTGGCCCTCCATCTTGGTGACCATCTTGCATTTCAAATAGAACTTTTGAAATAGTACTTTTATTTGCTTTTATTATGTTGATATGTCTCTTGTAGGTTTGGAATACAAGCAATTTGGAAAATCATAAACCTATTTTAAATAACAGTAATTCCCACTGGTGGTGTGTCCCTCATGCTAACATGCATGTTAGCAACACTTACTAACACAACTATTAAGCTTGGCAGAGGAAGTGAAAACGTTGTTCACTTCCTCTGCCATAATTAGATCATGATAGTTACAGAGTTGTATTTCCTGCAGTACAATTCATTATCTTTAGTCAAATGTAATGTTTTTAAATCATTTATACACAGTTTAAATTTTGTATTTTTCCAGAATATGAATTGACTTTTTTGTTATTTGCCTAAACTTGTTAAGGTTGCAACAACTAACATTTATTTCTAAAAAGAAAACTCTAAATGAACACAACTGTGTTTAAATTATAGTTAGATCAAGAGATTAATATAATTTTTTTTAATTGATTTTTATAGATTTCAAAGTTCTAGCCCACCATTGAGCGCTGCTGGAAATTAAACGTCTAATAAAAAGTGTACCAATGATGCCTGAGCTGGCGCAATCATTTCTTGTGATGATTGACTACCTGATTTCCTCAAATCCTTTATTTCCTCACATTTCAGTCACACTTAACAAATCCACATGTGACATCCACAACATCATCCGTTTGTTATCATCTAAGAATTCCATTCGCCATTTAATATAACAGATCATATATTTAACTAAATAAAAGGGAAATGAATGTAAGCGAGTGAAGATGAACTCACCTCTGTGAAGTAGCGCTGTATGAACTTGTAGAGTTCTCTGAGGGCTACAGATTCGTTGAACTCGTTTTCATGTTTCTACAATAAAAACAAACGAGTGACTCATCCATTCACTGCTGGTCATTATGGTCAAAGGTTCTGCACTAAAAGGACATTACCTTTGACTCTTCCTGCAGGAATTCCTTGAATTCTGAGTCTGTGATTGGTGGCTGGTCTCTGATCTGCTTGTAGTAAGCCTTTACTTCCTGTTTGAACTTGGGAATGTCTTTGGCATAGAGGAGCTTGTTGGTTGGTGCATGCTGGAACACAATGGTATTAAAGGTATGATTTCATAGACACTCTCTTGTCTTTATATTAGGGTTAATCCAATGGTTCCACCTCCACCTGCTGTCTCACCAGGCAAAGGAGAAGCTGTCAGTTGGTAAATGATGAGCTGTGTATTGTACAGTACCTTTCCTAGCTGGGTCTCACTGAGGGAGAAGGAGTCCATGAAGGCCTGAGCGATGACGGTCAGGCAGCTGTCCAGCTGTGGAGTCTTCTGTATGTCGAAGACAAACTGGGGGTTCTTCAGGATGTTGACCCAGAAGCGCAGAGGCAAACTGCAAAGTAACAAAAAGACATGTCAGAAAGGAAAGCTGCAGTTTAAAGTCTAAAACTAAATATTTTCACCCGGATCAGACAATACCTGTTGGTCTTCCAGATATGCTGGACATCTGGGTCGGTGATCTTCATAGAGTCTGCTTGAGCATCCAGGAAGTCAAAAAAGTATTTGACAGCATGCGGTGCCCTGCAGTGCGGCGTCCCCCAGATACACCTGAACAGGTTCTCCACAAAGGAATGCACAGCCACCTTAGAGAGGAGCAGGTGATGTCATTTCCTGCTGTCCCTTAAAGTTCACATCAGTAAAAAATATGTTTAAATTCCCTCTTCTCTGTGATAATTAAACATTACAACTGTACAGAACGCTGTACTATCAAATATAATGTTTCCGTCATCAATAAAAGAGAAGTACTAAAACATTTGTTTTGTTTTTAAGTTCATTTGTTAACCTAGGTTCAGGAGCATGGCCACGCCTCAACCCCGTCTCTAACCACTGCTAAGTCTATTTATATCCGGCCAAACATCCGGCCACCGTTTGTCTCCATTCTCTCAACCCACCCCTTCATCCACCAATCCCCATATCCCTACATCCCATCATCCTCTCATGCATTCATATCCAACTTGTGCATTCTTTTAATTGGTCATTCCAGGAACCATCTGGGGAGCCAGTAATCAGGCCGAGCAGAAATGTTGCAGTGACAGAACCCCCACTCTGAGTCTCTCTCTGCCCGTACTCTTTCTTTTATCAAATATCACACAGTTGTCAGTTGGTCCTTGCTAGTAAAATAGTTATTATGTATACGTTTGCCACAAACTTGGTTTTGGGTAACCCACAAACAACAGTGTGCGAGTGAAACTGAAACAGCATGCTTCCTCTGCAGCGTGGAGATGGTGTGCGATACGGACTCTGTTTTCAGTAACTTTAGTTCCTCTTGCCTTGGTGGAGAGCAGCTTGGTGAGGTGCACTTCCTTTAGTTTTAACTTCTTCCTCTCTGGGTTCTTCCTCTGGTCCTCATCTACATCAGGATCAATCTGCAGAAAGTTGCCATTTAAAAAAACATTCAGTTAGTAGTTTTCTGAGATGTGCACAAATGAATAGTGCACATCTACACTACAAAGTAGTTTGTGACTTCAAATGATCTACCACAGCACACATAAAACACAAACTGCTACTCACCAAGTGAAAGTATTTCCCAGAGAAGTTCTCGTCATCTAAAGGAGAGAAAATAAACATAAACTGGAATCATGAGCGTAAATAAAAAGCGTCCTCTATCTGACAACTTCTGGTCTATTTTTGCTGTAGCAACAATTACTCATAAGCTTCATTTATTTGGCCTAAGCATTTCTAAAGAAAATATCTGTTTTTTAACACATTGAGGTGAGAAGTTGGGATTTCAAATGCTCAATTCTACTTAGTCTAAAATGTGCTATCCAGTGTCACCTCTAAGAGTGGAGGTCATGAGAGAGGTTTCACTTTCACAGCTAACTCTTGTGAAGGAAAAGAGCATTCGCTTCACAAACAGTTTGAAGTGTCAGCTCTTACCCTTTAGACTTCCCTGCGGGCTCAGAGGAGGATGAGTTTTCCTGGAAAGAACTTTAACTGTCGCTCTATCAGGAACCTTCAGGAGCACAAACACACAGACACACACAGGTTCATAAATAGCAACATGTTAAATGTTCATGCATCATCTTGTAAAAAAGGGAAATAGTCTGTGAAGTGGCTACAACAGCATGAGATGAGAACAAATAATTGCATGATGAAATGGCTAGAAATACGTTTTAAAAGTTCAAATGAAAGCATGAATGTACATCATCCACGCTGCCGTTTTCACATTTCACTGTTTGGTTTTATTGTTTGTGTGTGTTGGTACCAAGAAGCCAGTCAGCCTTAGAAATCCCCTGATACTGTGTGTCGCCCAGGTGCTTTGCACAGAATGCGTGTCCATCCCTTATGGATATGTTTGCGATGAGAAGCAGATGTTTAAGAGACATCTGCTTTTCTGGAACTTAGGCAAGGCAAGGAAAGTGTATTTATATAGCACCTTTCAGCACTTCAAAGTGCTTTGCAAATTAAAATAAAAGACCTTGAAGAATAAATTCAGCAGAAACACATAATACAATGGCATTTAAGAACAGGCATTAAAAAGCAAAGATAATAAAATAAACACAACAGATATAGAATACATGAATACAAACTATACTGCAGTGTGGATATAAACAGCTCACTCAAATGCAGCGGCAAAAATATACGTTTTTAGCCTGGATTTAAAAGTAGTCAGAGTTGCAGCGGACCTGCAGGTTTCTGGGAGTTTGTTCCAGATATTTGGAGCATAATAACTGAACGCTGCTTCTCCATGTTTAGTTCTGACTCTGGGGACCGAAAGCTGACCAGTCCCTGAAGACCTGAGAGATCTGGATGGTTCATAATTTAGCAGGAGGTCAGAAATGTATTTTGGGCCTAAACCATTCAGTGCTTTATAAACCAGCAGCAGTATTTTGAAATCTATTCTTTGACACACAGGAAGCCAGTGTAAAGACTTCAGAACTGGAGTGATGTGATCCACTTTCTTAGTGTTAGTGAGGACTCGAGCAGCGGCATTCTGAATCAGCTGCAGCTTCCTAATAGATTTTTTAGTGAGACCTGTAAAGACACCATTACAGTAGTCGAGTCTACTGAAGATAAAAGCATGGACAAGGTTTTCCAAATCCTGCTGTGACATTAGTCTTTTAATCTTAGATATATTCTTTAGGTGATAGTAGCCTGATTTAGTAACTGTTTTAATGTGACTGTTGAAACTCAGGTCAGAGTCCATGACTACACCTAGACTAAACTTAGGAAAATATTTTCATTTTACATTTGCTCCATTGTAATTTAATTAAAACATTATTTTCTCAGAATTAGATGTAACAAGGATTTCCCCAGAGAGCGACACCTCTGTTCTATTGTCTGCCTGACTGTAAATGATCTCATGCTGAAGTCTCTCTATGACGGTTCTCTGACAGAAGACAGACACATAGAGCACAACACGCCTCCATAGTCCCATTATGAAGCCATTATGAACCACTCTTCCCTCCAGTACTTCTCCTCTTTTATATCAAATGCTCTCTTCTTGTTAGATTTAAGTAATGGAGAAACTTCCCCTCTGCTTTCAATAACATGCAGTACATTCACTCGGTCCATCTCAATTCTGTTGTTGCTACAGAAAATGATGAGTCTTAACAGCAAATTAAGAAGTGCCCCAAGAAGCCTTTGGATTGCAGTCGCCAATCAAAAAGCGTCTTTGAGCACTTGTGAAATCACTTGATAAATAAATATGGATAACAGGTTGCATTCAGCACACAGACGTTTCTGTATGGAAACGTGTTGCGTCACCTTTTTGTTTGTTTCTTTAAACCACTTCTTCTGGAGACTTCAGGTGTTCCAGCATGTGAAGATTCAAGCTGTCAATGTTTAATTATGGAGGGTGGGCTTTGCAATGAGGGGTTTGTTATTTACATTTTAAATCCAGTTTTTGTCAAGCCGTAGCACAAAAATGTAATCCACCACTGAAAATACCTGTATGCTCCTGTCCTGTAGGAAGAAGCAGGAACAGCGACATTACTGTCTTTGAGAGAGGAGCTGGTCCAGCTGATAAACACTGCCCCCCCTCAATGGGATTAGTCTGAGGCGGTGTTTACACGAGAACGAAACGGTTTGTATCTGCTACTTCTCTCTCGCGTATAGCCCGTTCGTTCACACAAGGCCGCAACGGAACCACGGTAACGGACCCTGCAAACGATAACGGGTCCCAAGGTGGATAGATCTGGAAACGGAAAGCTCTGGGGGGGCAAACGGCTCAGTGTGTATGCCCTATACGATAATTTCCTGATAACGATGAAGCCATAGCCCCGCCTCTGCTGCTCACTGCTGTAGCATGGTCAGTAGCTACTGTCAGTAGCTACTGCTAGTGCTAGTGCTACTGACCATGCTACAGATGTTAGTGCAACATCTACAGCTCGACCATGCTACAGATGTTAGTGCAACATCTACAGCTCGACCATGCTACAGATGTTAGTGCATTGTGTGGCAAAAATCTACAGCTCCTCTACCACAACCATCAGCAACAAGTGGACATGGAGAACTACATGAACTACATGTTGCTAAATCCACCGCGGAGAATAAACAGAAGGGCCCATGGCAACAATGTTCGGGGGTCTTCTTCACTGCTTTTGGTGTATTTTGTGGCAGAAGTACAGCGCCACTTACAGGCCCGGCATATGTACTACAGCGTCTCCAGCGCTTTCGAGCGGTCTCTTGCGGATGTACAGCGCCATTTACAGGCCAAGCATATGTACTACAGCGTTCTCGTGTGAACGGACACGTTAAATGAGCCGAATGCGTGTGAACGGAATACTTTTTGATAACGAATTCGGTCTGTTTGCGCTCCCGTGTAAATGGGGTCTGAGGAACAGCGCCTGAGTGAGCTCTGCCCCCTCTCCACCCCTCCCCCGGTCCTCACCTTGTAGTGCCTGAGTGTGTTCAGCATGGTCACCTCCCCGATGACCTCAGAGCTCGCATCCACCTCCTCCAGAGGAAAAAATAACCCATCCCGTTCATACTCTGGTAGGAAAAGGGAAACAGGTTATGGTTACACAGTGTGAAAAGTAGCTCACCACAAATGTGAGTCCCTTTGGGCACTACTTCATTCCGAAGAATTGAGACACAACACCAAAACAATCTAGATATATTTATAACACTACAGGTCAGTAAGCTAAATATGTATTTTAGATTTTAGAGTTACCTTTATAAAGTCAGAACATTTGTCAATAATCTATAGTTTGATTTTTTCAGCAGCTCAGTCATTTATCTAAAAGGCCTCTTTTTATAGTTCGTAGTTAAAAGCCGCTTTCACACCAACTACTTTGCTGTACTTAGTTCCCAGTACTTAGCCCCGCCGAACTCTTTAGTCCCGGAACTGTCCTAGTAGATCGCGTTCACACCGGAATAAGTCCCAGAGGGAGGATTACGCAAATGAAGCCGCTGACGTCACTTCTTCTTCTGCTTTGGGTTTACTGGCAGGCCGCAAACAACTTCACGGCGTATACCATCACCCGAAGTCTCGGAGTCCCCCGGAGTTGGGGACTGGGCCAGTCCGACTGGCTTCAGTAGAAGCCTTCCGAGTAAATCGCCAGAAGCGCCGACACCTCCTCATTTCTCATTCGCCCAGCCAATCAGAAATTGGAACCTTTTTCTCCCCAGGAAAGTCCCTGCTCTCTAGCAGGGACTATATGGGGGTGAAAAGGTTCACAAAGACTAGGTTCTAGTTCCAGAACTTTTTGGTGTGAACGCAAAATCCAAAGAACTATCGGAACTACTATTCCTGGGAAAAGTACTCCGGTGTGAAAGCACGTTTTCCAAACAAGAGAAAGTATTCCTCTTTTTTAAGGAAATGTCCCACAGTGCAACAGTGTGACCCACTGATGTATTTCACCATTTTGGACAACAACGGCGCTCATTGGCACAGAGGAATTATAAATATCAGGCTTCATCCATAGAGACAAGGGTGTTAGTGGAATCAGTTCTTTGTTGGTTCTTAAAATATATAAAGGGTTGAGAAGCCAGTCTGTCACTCACCAATATGGATGTCCCTGAGGGGGGTGTTGTAGGGGAACCCAAACTTGGCCTTGAAGGTGTTGAGGATCTTCTCTTTGACCTGCTCCACCGAGTCACAGCTGAGAGCGCCAACCTCCAGAGGCTCGCTGAGCTCTCCGTCCCCCCCCACTGCGAACAGCACCTTCAGCCTCTGAACAGCAGGGAGACCAAGGCTTTCACAGTTAATGTGTCATCGGACAGCATCTTATTTCCTTTCGGCAGTTTTGCTTGTAATGTAATGGAAGTGAGCAGTAAGTGAGATGGTGGTTTATAAGATTAGATAAAGTGACTGCTGTGGGGGGAGCGGCTGCAGTGGGACACACACACACACACACACACACACACACACACACACACACACACACACACACACACACACACACACACACACACACACACACACACACACACACACACACACACACACACACACACACACACACACACACACACACACACAGTGCTGAGGATGGAACAGTGTAGTGTTACATTAGAAGATAACCCATCAGTGTTGGTGTGTTGACTCCTGCAAATGTACATTGAATGTGCGAAAATCTAAACAACATTAACTCTTAGAGACTCACAGATACCCAGTTCTGTCTTATTTTGGCGGGGAGGAAACAGGGGATCTTTAGTGGGAGACATTTGTGAAACATATTGTGTATTGGTGAAGCACCCATTCAAATGTTCACGTTTTGAGTGTTTAAGGGATTAGAACATTATTATTAATTATGGCGTTTTTCAAGTCTCATTAATTGTTTTATATATTTATTTATAGGTTGATACTATTTAATACACTGATTTGGTGTACTTTTTCAATATTTTTGATGATTTAAAAATTGATGAAATTGATTCATTTCTGCCTAACTTAGTAGCATTAGTTAGCTTCTGTTAGCGGCAAGCTCACATGACACGGTGAACTGATAGCAGTATCCTGACTCTAGCTTTAGACTGAAGTCTCTTAAAGACAATACAGTCGGGAGTAACAGTTACAATATGGGGAAAAGCATGCACAGGTTTTGCTGAAGTAGAGTTCTCAGGTTTCTGAACATGCCAAGTCATGCTAAGCTACTCAATCGTACATTTCTGCTCTCTCAGTTTCAATAATATTACATGCTTTATAACTACATTATGTGTCCATCCCTTACATGTTTGTTAGCACAGCTAGGCTGCACTGAAACAACTCAAACGTTGATTTGTATTACACGTATTATATCAACAGATTACACATTTATGTTAGGTTAGTTGAAAGAAATACTATTTAGTTAAAATAAAAAACATTTGTTCAACTTAATATTATTGCTTTCAACTAACCTTTAAGTCAACGTTTCAGTTGGTTCAGTGTGTGCCTGACATGCATTGAACTCGTTGCACTGACCTGCACATTGTTTCATTTTAACATGTCAAAAAACTTAAATCCTGTTGTCTTCTTGTCTCAGTGTAAGGTGATTATTTTTCTTGTGGTTGTATTTCATCACTTAAATTCTATTATTTTACCTAAATCATCAAATAACTGAGACTAAATGACCGCCGCCTGCCGGGGTCAGGAGCTTCTCTCCGGCTGTGAGGAGCTCAGAGGAAGGTTGTTCAGAAAGTTTGTGAGGTAATTTAAGTTTAATCTTAGAAATGCTGAGACGCTTCACTTCTTTGAGTCAGATGTTTTTTCATGCGTCTGACTGTGAGCTGCTTCCTTTAACCCCTTCTGTCAAAGCCTGAAATGGCATGTGTTTTAGTTTACTCCTCTTCAGAAATAGTGCATTAAAGTGAAGAAAAGACATATGGAATGTCCTCTTATTAACTATTGTTTTTCCTATTTTCTAAAGCCTTTTAAGATTGTTCGTCTACTACTACTAAAACTGTCACTTTTTGAATAACAAACTGGCTATCCTATATTGGTGTGTCATGTGACATTTGTTCAGTAAAATACATCTTATGGTGAATATACCAATCGGCTGTTGACCAACCCATGCCTTTCTACTAGTTAGTGTCCTGTCACCATTCATAACACACCTTTCACCCTCATTTCCAGCCTTATGTCTTAGAGCAGCACATAGAGAGATGAACAGAAGTCCAGAGCTGTTTGAACTCTGCTTGACATGTCTGAAGAACCTGAATTCATTTCCACACATTTAGATTTTTTGCAATAAAATCATCTGACATGTGTATTTATGTTTTGCTAGTGTGTTTTTTGAACTATTTCAAAACTTCTCTGTTTATAAATAAAACAAAAGTCAAACATTTAAAGCTGTACACTGCATGTTCCAAAGGGCCTGAAATCATATGGAGGGGGAAGTGGTTTAGCACCAGCCGCAGCGCACTGACTCAACACTGTCAGCGGAACAACCCCCGCTAAGGATGATTTCTAATCATGAGCACACAGTAGGAGCACGTTACCCACAATTCTGAAATGTAAAATCATGTGTTTGTACGTCATCATTAGACATGGCATTAGGTGCAGTTTGTAGACTAAGCACCACATTAAAGATTACAAAATAAATAAGATTTGGGAAATGTTAACATGGTATATGCAGGAATCCTGAAGTCGAATGTAAAACCTTTTAAGACCTTTTTTAAGACCCTTTCCATACATTTTAAGACCTCATCGTCACTTGGAGTTCTAACCGGTTACCTTGGCGACACACTTTACCTCACATTGACTATATACATTATTGATTGTCCTTCCTCCTTATCTTCCAACCATTTGGACGCAGACTTACATTTCCCCATAACGATGTTGTTTAACAACCGGCGTTAACGGACCTTCGCGCTATCAAGCAGTGAGCGTGCGATGTCCTGTTCAGATGACGTCAAACCCAACGGGATGCCATAAATAAAACTACACAGAATCAGACTACACACCTACGCCATGATTACATTCAGGCACACTGTAGAATACAACCTCTTTGGACAATTTATATACTTATTGAAAACAAGCTACAACATGTAACACCTTGGAAAATGCCCTTTAATACTTTTTAATAGCCTTCATTTTTGCTAAATTGATTTATCAACCTTTAATACTTTTTAAGACCCCGCGGACACCCTGGTTAATGATCACTTCCACATGTAACAGCCGAACTGACTCAACCTGTGACACACCTCATTTGGTAGTTCTACTTTGAGCGTGTGTGTGTGTGTGTGTGTGTGTGTGTGTGTGTGTGTGTGTGTGTGTGTGTGTGTGTGTGTGTGTGTGTGTGTGTGTGTGTGTGTGTGTGTACCAGGCAGCTGAAGTCCTGAGCCTGCCACAGCAGCCAGTCCTCGCTCAGTGTGTACAGAGCCTTCTCGGTCACACAGTCCACGGGGCCTTTAGCGGTCTGCTGTGTGATGGCGCTCGCCATCAGGTACAAGTGCTGGCCAACGCTCTCCTGCACAGTCAGAAACAGGAAGTGAGTTGGCCTCACTATCTCTTTCTGGTTTCAACTCCCCGGTTATAAATGGGGCGGGTAGACTGGAGGTCTAAAAATCAAGATGTATACTTCATATCTTAAACCATATAACAGAGCTGAGTTAAACTGTGAACTATATACAGGTAACATGAAGGACCAGGAAAGCTGTGCAGAGCTGATGTCCGTTACCTTGGTTATGTTAGCTCAAGATTAGCATGAATGACTAAGCTAGACAGTTCTTTCCAAAAAGTGGCTGTGGGGCAAAGTGAGCCACATGCTGGGGGGTAAACTGAGACAGTGGTTCAACCTTACCCCCCCAGAGGCACTGAAGATAAGTTAAGTCTCTGTAGTATAAAGTGGTATTTCAGAGCAACCACTGATGGAGAGGCTGGAAAATCAATCAGAGCAGTGGCAAAAGACAGACATATTACATACACCAGATATACAACTTAATTAGCAGACAGAAACAGCATTCCTGTACCACAAAACTCAGGTTTAAACTTGAAAAAGCAAATTGGTCCATTTAGCCCTTGACTCGGATCCACTTACCCCTTAGTCATATTTTCATGGCCCTCTGTGATAGATGCATTATTTTCATTTGATTGACAGAAGACATCCTGAAGTATAGGTTATTTTTTGTCTTCATCTTGTTTTTCTTTGCCTCGAGGACAACATAAGTAAAACATATCTCATCTAACCCCACTCTCACCTATGCACCAGAAAGGTATGTTGATGCATGGCAAGTTAATCCTAGATGTAACTGTAGACCCAGATCAATATAAAACTCAACTTTATACATATATAGTAAAGGCCTGGAAACCAAGATCTGAATAATCAAAGGTCCATCACAGGACAGACATGCTTTGTTGCCTCACATTTAAAGGACAAGGACAACTTTTATTCGGCATGAAAAGTGTATCCAGCCAGAGTTTTATGGAACAGAAAAGGTGACAGCAGCTCACCCGGAGGAAGCCATAAAGGCAGATGGACATCCAGTTGGTCAGCAATTTCTCCACGGTGGACTCGGTGCGCCGCAGCAGGAGTTTGGGCTGAGCGTTGCTGTTCTGCTGCGTCAGCACCTTCAGCAGAGCCTCCATCACCTCCGTCAGGTACGACAAGTTATGGTGGAGCGCGACGGTTAGCAATGACGCCAAAGCACATCTGAAAAATAATACATAGAGGTGAGGAGACCAACGTAGAACAGGACAGCATACAGGATATGAATGCAGAGGATATGAAGCAAAGAAAAAATTAAATGATTATGCAACAGGATAATATTAATAATAATAATAATAATACATTACACATAATAGCATTGACAAACTGGTTAAAGATTAAGAAGGACAATATTGAAGAGAAAAAAAGGTCTAGCATTCTCAACAATTAATCAACATATCAATTAGTCAGACAGCAACCGGCAACTATTTTCAAAACCAATGTACTTTTTTGGTACAAGCACTATCTGCTCTCAGCTCCTATGATTGGCTGGATCTAAGGGTTCTGGACTGTTGGGTGAACAAGCAAGCAAATAAAAAGCATCACCATGAGTTTATTTGTATTTTATAGACCCAGCTGTCATGACTGACCAACTGACAAGAAAACCATGAATCATCAGAAGGATAAAAGTGAAGAGACTGCGACAGGCAGGATGCTCATGAAAGGGTTCTGGGTAAGAAGTCATTCAGCATGAAAAGGGAACTAATGAACTAAAGACATATTTAGACCTCAAACAGTTAGTAATCTGATGGGCTGATACTGAATATCACAGGCCCAGTTTAACACTGACTTGTCTTTGATGGTGAAGCTCTTCTGCTCCTCCAGAGCGTGCACCATGGATGTGAGGAAGAGCTGATCCTGGAGCAGCCTGGACAAGCCTTGGCAACAATCATCAAGTTGGACCTTTACAACATCCTGATTCAGGTCAGACACAACAACCCATCACTGACAGAGCTACATATGGTGCTGACATCATCAACAGCTGGTGGTAAACCTTACCTGCCCAATGTCTTTGATACACAGCCTCATCAGAGAGTCATCCTGAACAACAAAACATAGCATTGGAAATCTGCCAGAGATCGTATTATGTTTAATGTTTCACATTTTACAATGTACCTCAGGAAAGAAGATTCTGGAGGCAAAGTGCTTGTAGTCCAAGAAAGGAATCGCTCCGACATTTTCCATCAGGTCAGCCTTCTCTGTCTGCAGATCCACAAAACCTGAGGAGGACGGTTCAGAGAATCAGACATGTGTGTGTTAGAGATTATTCATATTTCTCTTTGATGCCAGATTCAAGCATTAGACAGGTCAAAAAGAAAAAGAGGGAAAGAAAACAGCAGCTGATCTCACACTTCATTACCAACAGAAATGAGGCCTTTTGGTTTTACATTAGAAAAAAGGAACATAAAGAGGAACTGCATGGGCCACCGGAGAGCTGGCAGCCCATATGCGCCAACCGCTGCCGAGTAAACCGGTTCAAATCCAGAGCCGGCCGAACAACCAGGCAATGTCCTCCTCTCTTTCTCCCCCTTTTAACTGATAAAGGCCCTCACTGAACCAACAATACCTAAAGAAAAGGGAACTGCATATGCGTGTGTCTATTGAATTTGTTAAACACAAAAGCCAGAGTCTGATAAGGTTGAGTCACTTATCAGCAGTGGCGAGCTCTCTGAGGGCCTAAGATATTCTAAATAATAGGGGCTACGTATAAAAGTCCCACACTGTTTTGAAAATGTGAGTATTTGAAGCACCTGGTTTTTCCTGATCTACGTTAAACAACAGATGCCATGATGTTTGCTACTGACCTTGTCTAATGTCATTCCTGATGTCCAGCTCCAGGTCTTCCATACACCTGTTCATCTTAGCAGTAAGCTTCTTCTGTTGATTTCGGTAGATGATCACCACCACTGAAAGACAGAGACGTTTGTGTACAATTTGAAGATATTCTCTTTCGGGTGATCCTGAGATATCGTGTTCGCAAAAATGAGACAGACAGAGGGACCACCACGGACACAAAATGCCTCTGGTGCAGAAGCATCAAATTAAAAAAGTGTATTTTCCAGTTCAGTTCGACCTGAAGCTGGAAGTGGGTAAATCATAAAACCCTATACTTACCAACACAAATGCAGGGTATCAGCAGAAGGACAAGCAGCATCAGGTACAGATGGATTGAATATCTGGCGTTCAGGGTTACTGTCCTGCCCCCATATTTTATCTGCAGAAAAAAAATATATTTGAAAGGAATTCTAGAGAGCAGTATTACATGTTTACTCGGTTGAAAAACAGTTATTTTTTAGTACAACCAAATATTTGTTACAATATTGCACACTTTTTTTCAATAAAACTAACATTTTATTTCTCTATTGTGGCTTGGCTTACAAGATTTACCATTAACTGCTGAAATGTAGTAAAGGGTGTCCTTTCAATCTCACAGATGAGGAAGTCAGTCTCATTACTGGTCTCTTTGTCCTTCATTACACAGGGGTAAGTGTTTTCTTCCTGAACACCATACACAGACAACTCTGCTTCCCTCATCGCCAGTCCGTCTGCCTTTTTCTGAAATGACAACATTATAATAATAATACATTGGATTTTTATAGCGCTTTTCCTAATGCTCAAAGACGATTTACCTAAAATCAGACCAGAAACAGTACAAAGAAAAACCAACAGTAGTCCTAATCCAAGTGCGGAGTAAAATTGGGGGGGGGAGAGATTTTTTGAAGGATTCAAGAGTGTTGGCCTTTCGATGTGAGTGACTGGGAAGGGAGTTCCAGAGGGAGGGGGGGCTGCAGCGAAGGCCCTGTCATCCCAGGTCCAGAGGGAGGGGGGGGGGCTGCAGCGAAGGCCCTGACCCCCCAGGTCCAGAGCTTGGTCCTGATGGGCCAGCAGACCTGAGGCGATGGGTAGGGGTGTGTGGTTGGATGAGGTCAGAGAGGTAAAGGGGGGGGGGGGGGGAAAGGTTGTTGATGGTTTTGTAGGTGAAAGGTAATATTTTGAAGTCAATCCGGTATTTGATGGGGAGCCACTGGAGGTCCTGGAGGATATGGGAGATGTGGTCGGAAGGTCGGGTGGAGGTGAACATACGGGCAGCGGAGTCTTGGACATATTGTAGTTTATTGAGGATGTATGCAGTGGAACCATAGAGGATGCTGTTGCAGTAATCCATTCGGGATGTATTGAAGGCATGGATCAGAGCTTCAGCAGCGGTGGATGAGAGGGAGGGTCCGGTGCGGGCAATGTTCTTTAAGTGGAAGAAGGCGGAGGGAGGAAAGTGAGAGCGGGGTTGACGATGTGGCCGTCAATGTTTAGAGAGAAGTCCTGGATGGAGCAGGTTAGTGAGTTTGGGCCATGATCTTTTCAGATTTGTCATAGTTTAGTTTCAGAAAGTTGTTTTGCATCCATGTTTTGATGTCAGTGAGGCAGTTGGTGAGTGGGTGGTTACAGAAATAGTTTTTCTAGAGAGGTAGAGTTGGGTGTCGTCGGCATAACAGTGGAACCGGAGTTGGTGTTGACGGAGGATCTATCTGGGAGGATGTAAATGATGAAAAGTAGGGGACCAGTTACAGATCCCTGGGGGACGCCGTGAGTGACTGACTCACCGGTGGGGGATTTGCAGTTGTTGATGGAAATGAATTGTTTTCTGCCAGAGAGATAGGATTTGAGCCATGAGAGGGCGGTGCCGGTTATGCCAATTAAGGACTGAAGGATGGAGTGGTTAATGGTGTCGAAGGCGGCGGTTAGGTCAAGAAGGATGGGGATGGAGAATGAACCACAGTCAGCAGAGAGGAGAATGTCATTTGTGACCTTGAGTAGAGCAGTTTCAGTAATTTGGCGAGTGCTGAAACATTAGACAAACAATGACCTTTGTGTAAACATGTCCTTTGTTTGTGCATGTACACAAATATGCGTTACCTGTATGGTGATGCGCAAATCTTCTCCTGTCACTGTGGATGTGAAGCTGATGAACTCGGGCTCTGGATGGTAGCTCATTGTTTTGTGGCAGGGCAAGGTCTTATTGGCTACTTTCAGAAACACTTTGACAGCAGAAACCCCCTTTCCAGCTGCAGGGGACTCATATGTGAGATTCTGCACACAATTAAAAACATCTGTATATGGCATTACATGACATGGTGATGATGTTGACATGGTAAATAAATAAATGTAATGGGAAACGAGGAAATACAATATTATACATGAAACAATGTTACACTGGTTAATGTAAAACAACAACAACATAACAAGACATAATGTAGCGTAACAAAAATAACACATTATAGCATGACGTATAATGAGACAGAGCAAAGCAGCATGACATGATGTGATATGACATAAAGTAAGAGAACAACACACTGGAATAGTGTGGTGTAAAGAGACCAACCTGATAGTTGCTGTTTCTGGGTATGACTTCCTGCAAGCAGTGGCTGTGCATGACCCCTTCCAAACAGTGGCTGTGCATGACCCCTTCCACAAGCTCCAGGTGGGAACCCATGAGAGTGATGTTCCTCTTCCCACTACATGACACAGAGCAGCAGCCAATCAGAGAAGAGGACATACACATTCAATACCAGAGAAAGTGTTTTCTTACCATGGAGGGTGATATGAAGGTAACCACACACCTGTGACTACTTTATACTTTATACAGTATAAAGGTAACAGAATAATGAGAATAATAATTGTTGCCATCAAAGAAGAATGGTTGGGAGGTCATGTAAAACATTATTAGGCCTTACAGCTAACATGCCAAAATACATACTGTATAGCATCCAGGAACTTGTGTCACAATGATCAGAGCAAATAAAGTAGTGCATTGAAAAGCTGTGCACACTCACTGGTGGATATAAGTGACAACCGATATTCTTAAAGAGGGATAAACTCCCTCTGGAGGGAACACAGCCTTTGCTGACCATTTACATGCACAAAAACCTAAAGAACACACTACAGGAGATGGAACACCACAAAAAGCAGAATAGGGCCTCTTTAAGTATGCTATTACATCATTGTAAGGTAGAGAAGTGTTCCAGCAGCCAGAGGTTCTGTGGTTCTACATTGGAAGAAACTGAACAAAAGACTGCTCCTGATGTCTGTGTGTGATGTTTATATGAGCAGAGCCTCTGTGTGTTGTGAAATGATTTGACTGCTCACTAAGACTAGAAAAGCTCTTTACCAATGCAGTCGCCTTAGCTTATCGCCTCTTGTTATATATAAACGTGTTATAACAAAAGCAGAAGTCACACTTTCAGTTAGTGCAACTGCAGAGGGAAGTGGTCTTATGGTGAAATACGTTGTTTCTGGGAAGTGGCTGTCCTTCCCCACGACATGACTCTCGACCCGTACATTTCCCCCCCTCACTGACATTGGTTTTTAGAATAAGTCTCAGCCATGTCGTGTTACTAACAACTCACTGTCAGAAGATCGCCTATTTATGTTCTCACTGTATTTTAGATGTTTTTAAGTATCAAATCAAATGTCATATCAGTAATTATATCTTTGTAATTACCATGATGTAACCATCATGTTTCCTATAGCACTTTTCTTATCACCCATGTTGCCTCATCACTCCTCTCCATTGAATGGATCCGCAGAGGCTGAATACAGTGATGGTCTTGTTTGTTCATAGTTAATCTCAATAACGATTGATTAGATTGTGATTTCTGATGGTCTTTCAC
Source organism: Gymnodraco acuticeps (assembly GCF_902827175.1). Lineage (NCBI taxonomy): Eukaryota > Metazoa > Chordata > Actinopteri > Perciformes > Bathydraconidae > Gymnodraco > Gymnodraco acuticeps. The sequence continues at coordinate 118,543 of NW_022991098.1, forward strand.
TTTCAATACCTTTTCCAAATGAGCTTATAAATCCAAGTATGTGTGTGTGTACTGTGTGTACTGTTTAACATGGACTAGTATATGAAAGTTGAACAAGAATAATGCCAAGGGAGGTGTCTCCATTAGAGATGCAACCAGAAAAGCTTCTTTTAGCAGCAGAAGCTTTTCAGAACATAACGTTATGTTCTGTTGACATTAGGGCTGCACGATATTGGAAAAAACTGATATTGCGATATTTTTTCCCCTGCGATATATATTGCGATATGAAAAAATATTTTTGTCCACAGACTATCCTTTCTTGAACTTTAATGCTATACAATTGGTATTTTTCTAACTATTGGGATGCCCCAGAGTCTCTCTGGCTCTGGATATTTGGTGTTGTTTCGGGGATCCCTTTGGGGCCTCCGTCTTAAGGGGTGGGGGCTGTGATGCCCCTGTGGGTTCATCAGTGGAGAGGGTGTGGCTGTCCTGTCTTGGCTGCATTGATCGCACTGATTGCAGTACCTGGGTCTGGTGCTCTGCAGCTATTTTAAAGCCTCTCTGTTCCTGTCTGTTCTCTCTCTCTGCTTTTTCCTGCAGGCACCCGGCTCTGATGAGTATAAACCATGAGTTGACTTGAACAGTGTTGTGCAAATAAACACCTTTACCTACCCGTTGACATGTTGTGTCTCCTTTTTGTTGTGGCCTTTTGAGCCAGGTCGCAACAAATGGGGGCTCGTCCAACGGGTTATTTGTTTAAAAAGTTTGTGTAGTGCTCAGAGCACATGGTGTCATTGAGCAGCTGATTCATTGTTGTGGTCCAGCTGTGTGCTGGCTTGTCGCTGCTATTTGGGGGACACATCATGTCTTTTGGGTTTCAGGAAGCTGTAGTGTTTGACATGTCGTCAGGTTTTGTGTGCCAATCAGAAGGTAAGATGTTGCTGTTTGTTACACTTTTGTAAAAGAGATTTTCCCCGCTAGGCTTAAGTGGCGTTTCCCCTTGGGTTGCATCTGTTTTTTTTTTGTTTTCATAGTGTTGTGGCGAAGTGGTTAGTGTCAGCTGTTTTCGGACAGCTGTCTCGGGGGCACGTCAGCGTGAGTTCTTGGTGTTACCTGCGTGCAGGTCGCTCCATAACTCCGCCGGGTTCCAGTGCGTAATTACCCGCCGCAAGCCACATGAAGACTAGGTGAGATTAGGAAGATTTTGTTTAGGCAGTTAGGGGGAAATTCTCTGTTGGGTTAATCGTATGCCCATGCGTGTTGGCAGTTTAATACTTTGCTTTCTGATTGGCTATGATGACTTCTTTGTCAGCGTTTGTGGATGCGCCCTCAGTATCTTTCTTAGATGATTGCCAGAAGGCGCAGTTGGTCGAAATAGCAGAGCACTATGACATTGCTGTTGTGGGGAGCAAGCGGAAACATGACATTAAAACTGTCATTGTGTCATCTTTGTTTGAGCAGGGAGTGTTGCAGAAGAGTGAGTCTGGTGCGGCAGGGTTCGTGCCGGTAGTGGTTCAGACAGCTGGTTTGACGTTCGAGCAGCAAAAGGAGCTTTTGGCCATGCAGTTTGATCAGGAGAGATTGCAGTTGGAGTTGAAGTTGGAGCAGGAGAAGTTGCAGTTGGAGATGAGGGGTCAGCAGCAGGAGGTAGAGAAGCGTTTAGAGGTGGAGAAGGTGCTGGAGGTGGAAAAGATGAAATGTGAGGTGGAACATGCTAGATTACGGCTGATGGGAGAGGGCAAGTTTTCTCCAGGGGAGCATGGTGGTGATAGGTCGGCATCAGGCAGTGGCGATATCATTTCTTACTTGCGATTAGTGCCAAAGTTCAATGAGCGTGACCCGGAAAATTTTTTCACTCTATTTGAACGCATAGCAGAGGCAAGAAACTGGTCAGATTCGGACAGAGTGCTGTTACTTCAGTGTGTACTCACTGGGCGAGCACAGGAAGCCTATTCAGCTGTTTGTGGCGAAAATGCTTTGGACTATGATAGAGTAAAATCAGCAGTGTTGAAGTCTTACGAACTGGTTCCTGAAGCGTATCGTCAAAGGTTCAGAAGTTGGGTCAAGGGAGATAAGCAGACACATGTGCAGTTTATCCGTGATTTAACTTCTCATTTTCAGCGGTGGTGCGCGGCAGCAAAGGTTGCAAGTTTTGACGGTCTTTGTGAGCTGAGGAACAATTTTAAAGACATTCTCCCTCAGCGTGTGGCCACTTATGTGAATGAACACAGAAACCTTCCACCGCGTTTAGAGCTGCTGAATTAGCGGACGATTTTGTGTTGACACATAAGGGCAGTTTTACTGAGAAGTATTCTAGGGGTGATTGGAAACGTGGAGAAGACAATGGCTATGCCCGCGGTGGTGCAAAGTTTTCACCAGGCTCCTCCCGTAGATTTGTAGGTACAGGGCAACCCGAGGGGGCCAAAGTGGACCTATGTCATTCTTGCAGAGGAGGGGGTCATTGGAAGGAGCAGTGTCCGTTGCTGGAAACTAAGGGGAAGCCTCGTTTGTCACCACATGCTCCAGCCATGTGTTGTTCTGCCGTGTTGGATAAAAAACCGTTGGGTGTAGGCTCGGGCATGGTGCCTAATAAGAAGCCGGTTTGTGCCGACTCGGATGCGGGTTCTGGTTTTGAGCCGTTCATCACTGAAGCTGTTGTATCAGTAGTCGGTAGTGACAAATATGTGCCGATTAAGGTGTTGCGTGATACAGCGGCTAGATACTCATTCATTGTTGAGTCAGTGTTGCCTTTTTCGTCAGAGACAGAAACGGGGGATTTTGTGCTGATGAGGGGCATGGAGATGGGCTTGATCCCTGTGCCACGGCATACAATAGTGCTGGATTGCGAGCTGGTGCGGGGAGTTGTGTCTATCGGCGTGCGTCCCGCGTTGCCACTTGATGGGATACATATGATTTTGGGCAACGATCTCGCTGGTAGTGCTGTGTGGGCTGGTGTGCCACCGCCTGTGGTGGTTTCCAGGCCGGTGGCATCTGGGGAGCCAGATGAGAGTGGTTTGCAGTTTCCAAGTGTGTTTCCAGTTTGTGCTATGACACGTGCACAGAGCCGTAAAATGTCTGCTGACCCACATGTTTCGGAGTGTAGCAAAAGTAATGTGGTACATGTGGTCTCACTGCCTGATCTCCCTTCGTCAGTGTCAAAGGAGGACTGGGTCAGGAGTCAGAAGGACGATTCATCTCTTTCTGCTCTGTGGAGTTGTTGCCGGCAGAGCAGGTCAGAGACATAGCCCAGGGTTACTTTGTTCAGGGGGACTTGCTGGTGCGTAAGTGGGTACCCTGTGTTGGTGATGCTGTGGGGGAGGCAATTTTTCAGGTGGTGGTGCCGAGTAGCTTTCGTGATGTGATATTGCAAACTGCGCATGATAGTGGTGGACATTTGGGGATAAAAAAAACCTATGACCGTGTCCTACGCTATTTTTTGTGGCCTCGGTTAAAGCGCGATGTTGCAAGTTATATTAAAGCATGCCACATATGTCAGTTCACTGGTAAACCAAGTCAGGTGGTGAAGCCTGCACCCCTCAGTCCCATTCCAGCCCTTGGTCAACCTTTTTAGCATTTGATCATAGATTGTGTGGGGCCGTTGCCTCCATCTAAGTCCGGTTGTGCGTACATGCTTACTATAATGTGCCAGACTACAAGGTATCCTGCAGCGTTTCCCTTGCGCTCCATTTCAGTGAAGCTAGTAGTTAGGGCTTTAACCCAGTTAATCTCCACATTTGGGATCCCACGTGTGATTCAAAGCGACCAGGGTACCAACTTTACTTCCCATATGTTCAAACAGATCCTACAGCAGCTGGGGGTCAGGCATAACCGTGCGTCGGCTTACCATGCCCAAAGCCAGGGGGCGCGAAAGCGGTTTCATCAAACATTGAAGTCCATGCTGCGTGCTTATTGTATGGAAATGGGGAAGGACTGGGAGGAGGGACTTCCATGGCTCATGTTGGCGTCCAGGGAAGTCGTTCAGGAAAGTACAGGGTTCAGCCCTAATGATTTGGTCTTTGGGCATAAGGTGCGTGGTGTGTTATCTGTTCTCCAGGATGGTTTGGTTGAGGGTGAGCCACCTAAAAAGTTAGTGGACTATGTACAGGGCTTTCGTCATCGCCTGTATGTAGCGGTGGAAATGGCAAGGAAAAATTTAGCTGGTGCTCAGGCTAATATGAAGAGACTCTATGACCGTAAAGCAGAGTATCGTGAATTCAGCCCAGGGGATCAGGTGTTGGCTTTAATGCCACTGCAGGTCTCACCATTCAAAGCCAAGTTTGCCGGCCCGTACACTGTTGAGAGTAAAGTGTCAGATCAAAATTACTTGATTGCTACTCCAAATCGGAGGAAGTTGTCTCAACTGTGTCACGTCAACCTCCTGAAACCGTACTATGTTCACGATACCGTTGGGGATAGCTTCATGGCTAAAAAGTTGGGTGTGGGCCCCATAATGATGGTTGATTCTGTGCTTTCAGATTGAGGGTTGGCTGAGGAGTGTGATGTTAAGGCACCAGATGAACCTGTTATGTCTGGTAGGCTGAGGAATTCGGAGTTGTTATGCCAATTGGATCGCTTGTTGAGTCACTTACCGGCAGCACAGAGAGATGAATTGGCGGCTTTAATCGGGAAGTTTGTGGTACTGTTCGGCGATACGCCATCGCGCACAACTCTCGTGGAGCATGATATCGACGTGGGGGACAGTCCTCCAATTAAGCAGCGATTTTATCGTTGTCCTGCAGATAAGCGTAGGGTGCTGGAGGCTGAGGTCCAGTACATGTTGGACAATCAGATTGCAGTACAGTCGTTCTCCAGTTGGGCATCGCCTAGTCTGCTGGTTGGCAAATCAGATGGGTCTCCGCGGTTTTGTAACGGATGGAGGACTGTATTGACTTGGTGGGCTCTGCTAGATTCGTAAGTAAATTCGACTTGTTAAAGGGGTACTGGCAAGTTCCTTTGACAGCGCGTGCGCAAAAGATTTCAGCGTTTGTTACACCTTTCGGTCTGTATGAGTATACAGTGATGAGTTTTGGGCTTTGTAATGCGCCAGCGACATTTCAGCGCCTCATGAACATGGTGGTAGCAGGTCTTAAGGGGGTTGCTGTTTATCTTGACGACGTAGTGGTGTTTAGTGACACATGGGATGACCACATCAAACGCATTGGTGCTCTGTTCTGTCGCCTGGCTGAGGCGCATCTCACTGTTAACCTGGCCAAGTGTGTGTTCGCTAGGGCGACAGTGACGTACCTTGGCCGGGTGGTCGGCCAGGGACAAGTTCGTCCGGTAGACACGAAGGTGCGGGCCGTTTTGCAATTTCCTGTGCCCACTACTAAGAAGGAACTCATGTGGTTCCTAGGTCTGGTCGGGTACTATCGCGCCTTTTGTAAGAACTTCTCCACAGTGGTTGCGCGCCTGTCTGATTTGCTGAAGGGTACAGTCAAGTTCATTTGGTCTGACCAGTGTCAGGTAGCATTTGAGAATGTGAGGACCCTGTTGTGCTGTGCTCCGGTTCTCGCTGCGCCGCGCCTCGATGAGCCGTTCAAACTGGAGGTTGATGCTAGTCATGTTGGGGCAGGTGCGGTTTTGCTGCAAGAGGTTGAGGGTATTGATAGGTCAGTTTGTTACTTCTCAAAGAAGTTTTATTCGTACCAACTCAATTACTCAACAATCGAAAAGGAGGCATTGGCCTTAATATGGGCCCTCCAGCACTTTGAGGTGTATGTGGGTTTTGGGAGTAGCCCAGTTGTAGTTTATACCGACCATAATCCCCTTACCTTTCTCTGTTCACACTATATTTAACCGGATGAAGGATTTTAGTCACGGACGTCGGATCTTAAGTTATCAGAGCAACAAGCTGAGCTAGCTCGGTTAGCAGCGCCGAACTGCCCTGGAGAAACACATGAAACTACTTTATTCAGTTTTTTTACCTTTAATCTCCGGGTCCGTTTGCTTTGGAGATTTGATTGTGATTGGTGGTTTGCTGTGCATGCAGAGCCTGCACGTCACTCACTCAAGTAACCCTGACATGAGAGCTGCGCAAGTTTTCCTTTTGTAGCAAGCAGCAAAATAATTGTAACATGACGTGTTTGAGTTAATTTGGCTACATCCTGCATATCGCGATTATCGTCACAACACGATATATCGTGCAGCCCTAGTTGACATCAGAGCATAACGTTTCTGAAACATTTCTGTTTGTTGGAACCTTTTCTGCAGCTCAGTAGCTGATGGAAATACTAAATGGATTCAAGCTGATTTTCATCCATGATGTTCTTGTTGGGATCAAAACATGCAAACCAATCCAGGCTTACCTGATCCAGGTGCTGCTCGGTGTAATATCGGTGCATGATGGGGATGACTGGTAGGTGATTTTAGTGTTGCCATGGCAACTACCGTCTGGGAGGACAGCACATACTTTGACCACGCCTTTACTATTTGCCCCGGGAATGTGGAAGGTGAGTCTCACACCAGTGTTGTTCCACACAGGAGATCTGATCAGAGAACAGAGAGAGCAGTTGCAGCTGAGATCAATATTCACCTTATGTAAGGGAACAAATCACAACAACCATTCAATACAAGAAATATGCAAATAACCAGAGCATAATTATGTTGAGGCACATTTTCATCCCTCTCCTCGTACCTCTTCTCCACCCTCAACTCCAAACTCACTTTAACTTTCTTTGTGTTTGTAACACAACCCTTACCCAGACTCTCAGGCATTGCTAATTCCAATTAAAACTGCTTTTGTACTCATGGTGAAGACTTTGTTATAAAAGAATGATAAAATGGAGAATGCCTTTAACATAGCAAACAGCAAAACATTTGTGTTTTAAAACTTAAATTCTGAGCATCCAACAAAGTAAAACAATTATAATATTTTTGAAAACTGTTTAGTTTCAAGTTGATGCCAAAATGTACTTCTGTTCCAGTGCTGATGATTGCAATGTGTGAGAATGGGACAGAGAATGGGTTTTCCGTAACACCAAATGAATCCAGATTTGCTAGCACGTGTGAACCCCAACATAAGTCTAATTTTTCTTAAAACCTTAAAGAATACGTTTGTGGAGCAAAACAATATTTTACATCAACATAAATCCTGTTCTTAGCTGTAGGAGGGATCAGTGCACATTATAGCATGGACTGGAAAGTACTTGATAATTATCCAATGAATTGTCAATGCTGTCAGATTGTCGAGCATATCAAGGTGTAATATACCACTCATATTAACACTGGTGAAGGACTCACTCTTGTTGAGTGCACTGAATCCTCACTCTGATCACATCTCTGAGGTTAGAACCCGACAACACGGCGTGGTTCCTGCCGTGGAAAGACACATCGCTGGGTGTGATAGAGGAGATCTCTGGTGTCTGACAGTGAAACACACGCAAAGATAAATCAGGTTTATTACATTCCTTTATGCTGATTCTTTACTGAATGTGAATTAGGGTATTATGAGAGAAATAATGTGTATGATAACTGAGGGTCAAACTCACTGAAAAGTTCATCATTGACTCCATTGGTTGGCAAACACTGTCCTGCAAGAGCAAGTGAGGGGAGAATTAGGCAGGGTGACACTCACTTTAAAGATACTGTCAACAGTGAATTTAGCACCTGTTACGGCTAATGTTAGCTGGGCTAAATAACTAAGAAGCAGCTTGCTTCCAGTAACTATAATGTCTTATTTGCATTTTTGTTAGAGCTTCTCATTCAAATTAAACCAAATCTGACATTTTGTTTTGATGATCAGTTCAATCAGGCTGGGTTAGACCTAAAATAGGGTTATTTCCTAACTAGTTCATCTGTTTTGACAATTTTGAAAGCAGTGGTTTCAGTCAATTGTTGTAAGAATGAAACACTTGGAGGAGACTATGTTAGAAAAAACATGCATTATTACATTCCCCACTCCTTGGTTCGCCCAGGTACAGCCGTTTCTGCTCCAGCCACATCCAGCCCTGACACACTCTCCACACCTGAGAGAAAACCAATGCTGTTAGCTAGAATATGAATCACCAGGACTTGACACAACACGTAAGATAGCAATGCTGTATGCGTCACTGAGACACGCCTCTGCCTCTCTCCTTCAAATGTTCTTTGCTTGTTCAATTTTGGTATCTTCTATGAATCAATAATCTTTCTACATATATTTTTGACATGTTGGCAGTGGACTTACAGGACATACGCTGGCCTTCCCCTGATGTCAGCGCAGTTGGAGAGCTTCAGTTTTTCCATTAATGTTGTTGTCCCAAGTCTAATCTTAACAGTGACATGGCGGCCTGTTGAGGGAACATTATACAGTGATTGTTAGAGTCTTGGTTGTATTTGATATTTGTTGTGAAACGACAGCTTTGTTCACTTTTTATCTTATAGGAATCTTTTACAATTAATAATAATAATAATAATAACTTAAATGTATATAGCGCCTTTCAGGGGACCCAATTGTCATTAATCATGGTATTTAATTCACTGCATTAACATATTCATCAGAAGTCACTGACCTTCAGCAGGAAGTGAGCTATTTGAAAGAATGCAGGTGCATTGTGGGAACTTTGGAAAGGGGCTCTCCCTGCTACAAAGCTCACTGAAGTCACTTGAACTTGTAGAGAAATTACAGGAATATGTATCCAGCGCCTTCTGACCCACAGTCAGGTGTGTGTGGATGTTTAGTGTGACCTGAGAGAGGAATGATGTGAGTGTAAAACCAATAACTGAAAGTCATACATGATGATTATTGTCATTATATTTAAATATTAATATCATCTCTACCTGGCCAGTGCTGTCCTTCATAACTTTGTAGGAAACCATTTTCTGTTGAGAATCATCAGGGATGGATAACCAGTCGGAATTTGGGCAGTCATCTTCAAATGTGCAACTATGCAAGAGAAAATGACATTTTAAAAGAGAGTACGATACTTATGTTTGTTTGAAAGACTGGCGTGCAGGTGTTGTGTTCCTGACCTTATGGTAGACCCGCACCAGACACAGTGAGGATCCTGTGCAGACCAGCAGGCCTGCACATCTGTATATGTGCCGCACTTTGACACAGCTATACGCTTCATCTAGGACAAATCACAAACATAGCAATCTAACAACACTTTTTAAACACAAACAAATCTGAAAAGTATTTATAATCTCCAGTGCTCGCTTTACACATTGTACTGTACATGTAAAAGCACCTACCTGGTTTTCGAATGACATGTACACATGTTTAAGATCCACTGGATCCAGATGCATTTTGGGAAACACTCTGCGGTCGTAATCGTCCCTGTAGAGCACCCTGGGACAGGAGCTCTGAAAGTTCTGGTCCACAGAAAGCTGACAACAGGAACGCAGCTTTGTCAGGTTTTTGACAGACAGAGGTGCCCTGCTGTTAATTATCAAAGTTATGGTTTACTGATTGGATTACAAGGTTGTTTTTGCTTGCTGGAGTAAAGGAAATACTCTCAATATAAATATATCATTTAAAACCATGGCATTGATGTTCAAAGAGCAACCAGCTGTAAGCTTGTATGGCAACGCCAGGGCAGACCAGGTAACCTGGACCAGTGTAAGGACAAAAGGAGTTTCTGATAGCACTATCTCAGTCAGAGGAGAATAACAGTGTTAGTGACAACCTACATGTTATTTTTGATTTGATTCATAACATGTGACAAGTATGTTGGCTGCAGATTTTTTTCAACACATATTATAATTATGTTGTTTATTTTGTGAAGCATTGCAAGTGTTTGTATGAATAGTAGGGTTAGCACAGGTGTAATCAATGACATTAACCCTAACCCTGTTCCATTGGCATACTGTCACACAGTCCTGCCTGAACTCTTGGATCCTCCAGTCAGAACTTCTATGGACAGTCGGACTCTGCTCAAATAAAACCATCAGAAGGTAACTGTATCTTGAGGTGACTGAGGTCATGTCTTCAGCTGTTTTTTTATGTAGCGACAACTTTTGTCCACTGCTCTATTTAAAACTTGAACTGTATCACATCCTTACACATTGGGAGCTGTATACAACTTTTTAATACAATGGGTGCTTCTTCCACGGAATCATACTTCCTCAGCTTCTTCTCTCACAATGAAGGCAGCATTTATACTCAGCTCTACAGCTGTCACACCACCATTTCTTCAGAAAACTGTGTGGTGTTTCAGGAGAGAGAAAGATGCATTTCCTGGTGAGTCTGTGGTTTAGGCCTCTCTCACATGTCCAGCCACTTGCTAATAACCAAAACCATTTAGGTTGTTGAAGAAAACCTTAATCCATTATCCTTTTTGTTCTAATGGTGATGATGTGTTGTCCGCTGACACCACTAGTATCTCACACCAATATAGAAAAAGTATTTCTCAATTTGGACGTTTGTCCTTATCTTCACATCATGTCACTTCCACTGTGTTGCTCTACTTTCCCATTTACCAATGCACAGGTTATGATTCTGCGATATTCTGGCTATGGAAATAAGCTGACCACTCACCTATCAGCCCAGCCACACCTAATTTTCTCAATCTGTCTCAGTGTATACAGACAGCAGCCTTTAAGACAGACTCAGAGAGAGTTTGGATTCAGCCCCCCTGTCACTAGGAGAACATATCTAGTTTAGGACCCAGGACAGTACGGATGTTCCTCTCAGATGATCTGGTGGTGGGAGAGCAGATCCAGTTCCTAACATCACAAACTGTTTGCAAATTGTATTATTAGGTCTGCTCCATTAATCAACTGTAATTCATGTTTGATCACATCATCACATGTTTGACTACAATAGCCAATAAGAGAGATTCATGGCAGATGCTGTTGTTGCCATGCAACTTTACTGACAAATATCTAAACTCACAGTTATCACTGAAGAACAGACCACCCACTTTGGCTGTCTCCACAACCATTTGTCTCATTCAGACCTGTTGAGCCTCCTGCTTTTCATTCACACCCCAAAGCATGACTACATCACTATGCTGGTCTCCATTTAGTTTACAATTGGTTTAGAAGTGATGCTTGCTCTCTCTGGTATGATAACACCCTGCAGTGTGTGATGCAACACTTTTATCAACTCTTGGTTGCGTCTTTCAGATAAGAGATAGATAAGAATATCTGTTATGTTTCTCTTTATGTGGTGGTGCATTCACATTTTAAAATTGCTTCAGGATCTTAACACTTTTGTGGCCTGGGTCGGATTTGTAAACCTATTTAGCCTGTTCTGACTGGCCGTCGCTTGAGAATTATTAAGTGACAAATACTGCAGTAAAATGGCCTTTAACTCTTTCTTCTGCAAATCGGCTGTGCCTCTGTTGAACTGATACAGGATATGGATCTAAGATATTTAGAGGTAAAGGGCAGGAAGTGGGTTTCTTGTGGGGTCAATAAGTGGCTTTCTTCTCATTAGTTTGGTTAGTCCTGCTCCACTCAACCCTGTAAACAGCCATAGTGACATGTCAGTGAGCCTGCTGTCCCACCACAGGATGTGTTGCATCACATTTGATTTCATGATGAATAGGACAGGCGTTAAACAGTATTACACTGAGCGAGATGATGATTATGGCAAAATGCATAGTTTGTCTCATACAATGTTGGCTTCTATTTAGGTGTACACCACACATACAATCACACAAAAGGAAAGACAGGTAATTTCTTCTACAAACTATCAGAGGTCTTTACCTCATGTGTTACATTTGTCATTGAGTCAATAAAAAAGCAATTATTCTCTCTTAGCTGCACGCTGGGAGAAACACCAAGGGGTTTTATGGAAACTTGTAAGAGTAAACTCAGCATGAAAGAGCCTATTGTGTCCAGGAGCGGGTTACAGCGGAGACTTATGTTTGAGTCTTTAATCCTGCGAGGGTGCACTTACGGTATAAAGAGTTTATGTGGCATATCAATAGTTGTATCTAGGAGTTGGACAACATCAAGAAGGGGGTCTTGACTAAAACAAGAAATTGGAAATCATTTTTTATACGTCACTAAGAAGACTGAAATGTTAATTTACCAATGTCTTTTGCACTCAATCCCATCAAATAAATCCCATTATGGTTCCAAAGTTCAAAAAATTCAAAGTTGTAATGGAAGCTTTTAAGAGCATATTACTTCTTTTGGAGCATCACCCTTCTAACTGTCATTGAAAAAACACTGTTGTTCAGGAAATATATATATATATAAAGATATTTTTGGTGACTTTATTAAGTTATTCCATAGTTAGTTTAAGAGAGCATTAAATTCATACTATCATCTGTGTTATTGAAGTATTCGGCATTGATAGTTATCACTAGTTATACACACCTTCATGAGCTGACCATCTCCCGTCCCAATGAAGAAAACCATCCAGGCCTTGTGTCTCACTGCCAGCACAGAGGTCATGGACTTCTGCCTGAACAGCACCGCCTTCGGCTTCAATGTCTCTGCCTGAGAGACACAGACGCTCATCATCAAACCTGAATCCAACAGGTGTTTACTGTTTCATGAAGACGAAAGCTTTAAATATGGACAATACTTGAAAAAGCTTATCATTACTTGAATCTCAGTTAAATGCATTGCTCGGTCACTAAGTGTAGTTACAGGAAATCACATGTATTTATTTTTTATTTTGACAATTCATAATGTCGCACTGTCGAGCTGCAGTGCTGGCATCTGTATATGATATATCATTTATTTGGGTACATATCCCATTCAACATTACTTTTATTTAAATGTCTACCAGGTTCAAACTGGTTTGGATTATAATTGGACAGAATTTAAGAAAATTAAATGTAATGTTGCAACAAGTAATGCACAAACAGAATGTGTTTACATTTAGATTTCCAATCAAATGCCACTATATTTGCCACTGTTGTTCACCGCTATATGCATCTAATTAAGTATATACAATTATAAATAGGATGCTAACTAATGTGCTGATAATGAATTAGTACCTTTGTAGCTGATACAAGTGCAGTGACTGCGGTAATTCTTTTATACAACATTTCTATAGCAGTCAACTCCACAAGAGCCTCGAAAATGTACAACTCACCTTTCTTAAAACATTAAACCATAAAATGATCAGATCAGGACGCAATGTAGTACTTTCCTCATTATGCTGTCCATAGAATGCATTTTCAAATGAATTTTAAATAATCATATTTTTGTATTAGGTTACATTGTGGTAATGCTTGAGATTAAGTAGAAACTTTAATTATGTGCTTGGTATTACGTCTGACATTGTTATTTAATTAATTAATTAATTAGCTAATTGATTTGCCCTTTTCTTTAATTGAATATAAATACATTCATTATTGATATTATTGTTTTTATTATTATTAGTATAATTAGTCGTCATATTCTAATGTTTTTCCCAGGGGAAACATATGTAACAGATTACTCTAAGGGCCCACCGTCTTCTTTTTATCCACGGTGCACACACTGCAGAAGTCCGGATCTGCATCGGCCGTCATGTTGAGATCCGGGCTGATGTCAAACAGCAGCAGCTCGGTGTTGGTATTTCCTCCGTCCACACTGAACACGCCGCTCCAGAGCACCGGCGGACCCCCCGGGATCACAGAGGAAGAGAGGAGTCTTCCGCCTCTCCCTCCATCCGCGGAGAGGCTGAGGTTCGCGCCCCGCAGAGACTCCAGAGTCTGCTTCTTGGTCGCTTTGCCCTCGAGCCAAATGAGACGGACCGTGTTTCTTGAGGGCAAGTTGGAGAACAGATAAATTATGGAATTGATCTGAAACCCATCTACAAACTCCACCCTGCCCTCACGTTTGATCACATGGGTATTGTGCTCGCCAACAGTCGAAAAAATATATCCTCTCTGGATGTTATTGGTGTTATGAAGGTGCACGGCTTCTGATCCAGTCGGACAGCTGCTCCCTGTGGATTTCGTTTCGTCTTGCTGTAAGGCAGCCAGAATGTAAGCATGCTTTCCCTCCTCATTCACCAGGAAGCCGACAGACGCACTGTTGCGCAAAGGAGACCCCACCTGGATGTGTTCCCTGTACAGAACATTTGAAATGTTCTTCAGGTCCAGCACCTCGCAGTACCCGCACTCGATAACACCACAACTGACCAGAGTGCCATTCATAACAAACGGCAACAATATGTTCACGCTGAAAGTTGCATTCAATTCGTTTGTCACAGAACCCCGGTAAAACCGCGCATCGTTATTCGGAAGCCCACCTGTCAGGATACCTCTCAGGGTCAGATTTTGAACCAAAGTCAGGTCGTGGTTCAGCTGGTAGAGCTTCTCTTCCGCAGCGATGTAAACCGTATTGGTGGCCACGGCGAAGTGGCGGATGTTTTTTTCAGTGGTGAAGCCTCCGTCCTCCTCCAGGCACCGACTCGGTTCTCCCCAGAGAGAAGACAACAGAATAGGCAGCAGGATCATCTTGTTGCACGGTGCAGCAACACTCTCACACACAGTGGCATAGGTTGTGCGTAAAAGCGCAATGCCTCTGTGGAAAAGAGAAGTGCTGAAAGTGGGAGGGAGCTAGTTCGGCGACACCGACAATTAAGACGTTTTAACTATTTCTGAGATATGATTTTGCAACCTTACAGCTGCAGTTGTCCCGCCATTAGTTACCATGTTATGTTTTAAAATAAAGTAAACTCTCCAGTGTAGGTCTATGATCAGAGGCGCGGGAAGGTATTTTGAGTGAGGGTGCTGAGGTGCTGTCCGATATGCTAATTACGCACCAACGGGGGGGGGAGACCGCACATACACAGCATAACAATGGACACCAGTGAACACTATTACGGGCACTATAGAGCACGCACAAAAGCACACACACACACACTACGAAGATGTAAAAATATTATTTTACCAACAATGTGGAATTTATTAGCTACATATTACAAGGATTATGCACGGCTGCAGCCAGGGCCAGCCCTAGACATTTTGGTGCCCTAGGCGAGATTATGATTTGGTGCCCCCCCCCCCCAATACAATAGAATATATAAAGAATAAATGAAAAATCTCTACAAAAGCCCGATCCACCTCAAAAACTGAAACGTATTGACATGTTGGTTATATACATAAAGAAGGTTTCAAATGTATTCATTATTGTATGAACATATTTTAATTGGGGGGTGGACGTCACATCCTCTAGGGCAGTGGTTCTCAAATGGGGGTACGCGGACCCCTAGGGGTACTTTGGAGTACTGTAGGATGTACGTGAGATTTATGTTATGTTAAAAAAGATAAATATACCAATTTTAGGAAAAGTAATGAAATTTGAGCTGTGTGGGTTTTATATTAAACATACATACCTTGATCTAACATGCCAGAGGCTGTTCACCTTCGAGACCTGCTGCGGATATGGGTACGGCCTGGCGCGAGATTTACACAGTGGAATCAGAACTCCTTCTAAAGACTGACCTTTTTCAAAACACGAAGTGTAATAACTGCCTCCCTGTCAGAATAACAAAGATCCTCAGTGAAGCACAAGCCCATTTTTCTCACTAAATTGTAAGTACAACTTATTAAAAAGATCAGTTCAATGCAACTGATGTCGTATTAGTGTTATTGCATGATATTAAAATTGGTTGGCCATGAATTTACAGATGGATTGTAAACATTTGAAATGTAGCATTTAAGTGTTTCTCAGTTACAATGTTGTTGTTTTAATAAATCAGACACTGATGGTGCAAGGCTGTACTGTACCTCTTTATATAGGCTTTTTTCCTATAACAAAAAGTTTTTGCGCTGATCAGGGGGTACTTGGCTGAATTTCTTTTTCAAAGGGGGTACATTATTGAAAAACGTTTGAGAATCACTGCTCTAGGGGGATCCGTGGGTTTGCCCCCCCGGAAAGATTTGTTTTAACATTTGAAAGTAAAATGCATCAATCTGGTGCACTTTGAGCAGAATTACTAGAGACTAGATCTAGGGGGTACAAGTTACAACTCTAAACACCCATATGAAAAAGATCGGTTTACATTTTAATAATCAAATAAGTATGTGAACATAACCAATAACCCACAGCCAATAACAAATACATGTAACGTATTTTAGTTTTTGTTGTTCATTCATATCTTATTTGACCTAGTTAACATTTATATATGCAGTTTTTTTAATATCTCCAGTTTTAAACGATATGTTTGGTTTGTTTACTTGGAACAGGCTAACGGGTGTGCGTCATATGCGAGGCCTCGCCTTAAATGGAGCGCGATTTCCGCCAAAGATTTTGAAACCGTTGTTACATACTGTACAGTTACGGCATTTCCTGTTTCTGTCGGAGAGAGGGGAGTTTGTTCCAAAGCTTGCCGCTGTATTTACACCCTCCATCTGACAGGAGGGAGCCTCGTTTAACTGCGAGTGTCACTCCGCCACGGAGTTCACTCCGTCACGGAGTGGGAGTGGGTAGGGTGTGGTTTGGAATTGGGCCGCAGAGTTGCTGTGAAGCCCTTAGTAGGCGGAGTCGGCCGCTGCCGTCCCGACAGTGACGTCAGAGTCTAACTCCCGCCTGCTCCAGTCTGATCCAAATAAGGGCAAAGAGGTGGAGCCGAGGCCCGCCGACCGCTCTGCCAGTGAGCTGGAAGCTCCAAAGCTAGCTGAGGATAACAAGCTAATCTAACATGCCCCCATCTGCTCACTGTCGTCGCATTTTACGTTTCTAAGGTAAGCGCATGGGCACGCAGCCATTATATGAGGGTGGGACAAGTCCCCCCCACTTTTTCAAATGATTAGTTTAGACCCCCCCCACTTTTACTATGTGGAAAGTCCGTGAATCGGTCTATCCACTCGCCGCACTTTATAGAGCGCTGTGTCAGTGCTTCACTATCAAATCCATTCCACTTGCTTATTGAGAGAATGCCCAAATCAATGAAACTCCGTACCATGTTTTCACTGCTACTTTGCACCAAGGCAGATTCTCCCATAGCGCGCGCATGTTCAAGGAGTGTTGCCATAGTTGGACAGCTCAGACCTGTTGTATGAAGCGATGCCGGTAGCGGAGGTAAGGCACACACACCAAATGTTCAGGAAATGGTTAATACAGCGAAAATCAAAGCTGACGATCTCTTGGTTTGATATGTTTTCTCCCCCAGACAACATGGACATGAGAACATTTTTTTCAAAGAAAGGGAAAGTAAGTCATCAGCTGGTAGCAGTTAATCAGTTAACAGTGATGGCGGCGGCGGCGGCGTCTCACTTCTGGACAGGAGTTTCGTCTTTATGTCATGATAGAGAGATACAAATACTGAATAGTTTAGATGAGAAAAGGCATCGAAATGCCAGGTTACTAGTATTTATCATGTAAACAGGGAACATGAATAACCGATCTCTCTGTGCTCATGTAAACATCATAACCGGGATAATACTCATAAACGGCTTACTGATGTCCATGTAGAGACGCAGTCAGTGTGTTTTACTGGAGCCTTAGATCGATAAGAGATTATTTTCGGAGTTCTTTAACTTAGGTACTCTCTCTCAAAATGGTAATGTGCATTATGTTTTAATTATACTTCTTATCATTCAGAAGCTTTTTGTGTGTGTTTATGTTTTAGTGCTTATAGGCCATTTCCATCCCAGTATTCAGTTAACTGTTTATTTTCTGTGCACATTACATAGACTAGCTAATATTCTACCTACTGCTTGGGACTTTGAGTCTTCAAAATGTCCAATGTCACAGACTGGGACTTACTTTAGAGTCAGTTGTATTTACATTCAGTATGACTTGTTATGATTCAATGTGAAAGAGTATACTGCTCAATCAATAATGATCACTTCACCACCTCTGTTGACATCTAGGCGCTTGAGAGTGAGTCAGAGGCAGAACACAGGGACAGTGGAGAGAGGTCCATTGCTGAGGTGAGTGATGAAAGGGATATGACAGTTTAGAGTCAATTGTGATGTGGACTCTCATCCCAGAATGTTAAGGAAATCAGTGGGGATATTGAACAGGAAACATTTCAGGCAAGGGGCATCATATGACCAATATAGACAGAAGAGCAACATTTATTTGAACATTTAAGTCAATGATACCATTCCTAGGTGAACTTAACATCTGTATGGAGTCAGATCAGTCTCAATATTAATAAATGCTCACAGAAGGATTCACAAATGTATTTTGCGTTTTATATATAAATGACTCTCCACAACAATATCTCTCAATGCACTCACAAATATTTATTGTTGTATATAAATGTAAAAAAATGGGCATTTAAACTGCTTTTTATTAATTCAAAGACGACTCTGAATTAATAATCAAATATGTTTCCTTTCTTTACTACTGGATGAAATTACAAAATGTACCCATCATTTTCCTCATGCTAGTATAGCCTCATAAAAGTATCAAACCACCTGTTAAAATGCACCAGAATGCAGGAAATCTATTTATTTTTTTGGGGGGGAGGACCCCACACCCCCTGTTAAAAATGTCCCCCCCACATTCAGGATGCTTCCTACGCCCATGAAACTATTCAGCAAAACTATAAATAATATTTAGGATAATACTTCAGAATCTTAAAATCCCTTAACGTTTGTATATCATTGTGCTAAATTCAACACTGGAATCAAGCAAATATTAATATGTTTGCATGACATTAGATATTTATATTTAGCTGTCACTTAATTATATGTTTAATACATTTAAGTCAAGCTAAGATACATGTAGTTAGTGTTCTTACCTGTGATGCCTTCTCCAAACAGCATTATAACCAGACTGTCATTAAAACTATACGTACCAATTCTAGATCCTTGACTTTAGACAAAACAATTCAAAAGACAAAATCAACAAAATGTATTTAAAGACCAATCTTTATTTTAAGGTGCCTCTTTCTTTTTTTTAAATCTTTTTATTGGCTTTTTGACAGACAATCGCAATTACAACACAGTAGGTTCACACATAGAAAAGTTGGTCTGTAAGAAAAGAAAATATTTACTCCACCCTCGCCCCCGTGGGTTATGATCACATTATAAACAAAACATACATCAAAAAGATACAAAACATAAAACAACCAACATCACAGAAAATAAAATAAAAAGGGGGTAAAAATGACATGAAAACACAAAGACCAATAACTGAAAATTACATACAAATACAGATGCTTCTTCATATAAATAGTAAACAAAAATAAATACCGTCAAATTAACGGTACTACAAGTTACATGAGGAAACAGAGAAGACAAATAAAGTAATTGTCAATGTATTAGTGAGATAAGGAAAGGGGGAAGTGAAGGTCTCTCCCCCCCACACCGGGTTCACTCACACCTCATTAGCATTATAATTGATTGTCAGGTCATTGATTAGCAGTAGTAAGGGAGTCCAGGTCTTATGAAAGAGTGTCAGGGATTCTTGTAGTGAAAATCTTATCTTTTCGAGATTAATACACTTTAATGGTTCCAATAGCAATAATAATATCTCGACGTCTATAGTTGTAGTGTTGAAATCAGTAGGTTTCGGTGTGCATCACTCCGTGTCATTTCGCTACTAAATTCACATCTATAGGAAAAGGAATATTAGCCACATGCTAAATGCTAACCGGAGATGAAGGATTTTCAGAATAAAAGCTTGACAACTGGTTGTGCGCGAGAACTTCTGGGTTTTCAGTATAAAACAGCATTTAAACTGACGGTATGTTTAAACTAAATTATGCCATCAAAATATTGATTTTAATTTCTAACAGTCCCTCCTTACACACCTAAAAGGTGTGTATAATACTGAAATCAATGAGTTCTTCATCTGAACTTTGCATAGTACACAACTCATATCAAAAACATACAATCAAAATGGAATGGTTCAATAGCCTTAACTTTACAAAAAATACCTTGATTGTGCTCAAACATAAAAGTGTTTCCCTTGTGCATAACTTCTAGTGTTTACATTCAATATCATTCTTCAAAATAGCAGCAATGGCTTGGTATTAGAACATTTCTTTCTCCCTCCTTTCACAGAAACCGTTCTCATACCATGCTCAGTGTTAAGGCACTTGTTTTTACAAAGTGTGAAAGAAACAAACTATTTTAGAATAGCAACAATTTATAAAACATGAAATCTACTATATTAGAATAGTATAATATAATAAAGAATACAAATAAACTATCTTGAAATAGTGTAAAGTAAATTGAAAAAATAAAAATAAACTATCTTGGAATAGTGTAAAGTAAATTGAAATGGATTCACTCCATTTTAGCATTTTATTTTGCTCACTTCTTCACATGATTTCATCATTTAAAGAATCACATCGGCTGGACATTCATTGAACAATCTCATCTCTGAACATCCATGTCATTTAACATCATTCAAACTAACTCGTAATTTTCATTAACATCTGTATACAGGGGTGGATCTTCCTGTTCTGCTAGCATTTGAAACTGTCCCCCCATGAGATATTGACCCCTAGCGTATTCCTGGTTGAGGGCCCCATTAATCAGTCGGTATGCTAAAGCGCGGATGCATGTCGAGAAACAACAACAGCACAGTGCCAATATCACGATCACACCTGAGACAGACATCAGTCCACTCAGTAAGAAATCCTTGTACTTCCCCAGCCAACCATCTAAGAAACCCCCGAGGGGGTTCTTCTCTATCCCACTGTTGTCTGCTAACTCCATGCTCAAAGTAGTGAGTCCCTTCAGAGCCTTGGTTACTGATCCATCACGTGAGGTGTTGTTTGGGATGAAAGTACAACATAATGTTCCAAACATTTTGCATACACCCCCTTTTTCTGCCAGCAACATATCTAGGGCCACTCTGTTCTGCAAAGACATCTGGCTGGTCTTGTCCAGTTGCTCATTTAGTCCCCTCATCGCGTCCATGGAGTGATTTATGAACCTCTGCTGATTGTAGTATATATAGTTAATCCAGTCCACATTCTTATTTACGGTGGGCCAAAGGAAAATGGATGGATTCCAACCCTGCTAAGATCTGGTTTCTAGCTTTAAACTCGTCTGGGACTCCCCTGGGCACCCCTATGCTGTCCATGTACACAGTGGAATCAGAACTCCCTCTAAAGACTGACCTTTTGGCCCTGGTTGCTTTGGGTTGGACTGCCATGTTTATCAGTTGCTCGGCCGTCATTGGTACTGCATAAAAAGGCATCACTAGCTGTACCAGAGCACAGGTCCCTGTCCAATCCTGTGGTAAAATTGAGTACAGGGTTTTAGTGCCACAATACCACCACACATCTGTTCTGGGATACTGCATAATGGGCATAGCTATACCTGGGAGAAAATCCTGGTTCATTACAACCGTTGTAGAATTGCACCACTTAAGAGTTCCTACTTCCGTACCTTTTAGGTAGTCCCTTGTGATGCAGCCATAAAGTCCCTTGTAAGACGTGATTTTTACCACTGGATACTTTTGTGCAATGTCGACAGCATCTGCTGGGGATTTTTGTCCATAGAGTTTGTACATACAGAGCTGTCCTCGTGGGTTATTGTGGGCGTTAAATGGAAATGGCACTGTTCCCAAACTTGGTCGGGCAGCCGCACAGGCCAGACAGTCCGCCATCTTGCTCTGCTTAACAGAATAGACAACTCAGTCTAACCAGGAATTTGTGTCCTCGTATTCCTGTTTCTACTGCTATAACTTTCTGTATAGAGGTTGTACTCAGATAGGTGACCAGTGGATTGTTCACAGATTTAGCAGGGGGTATTTCTGGTTCTGGTTTAAAGGGTGATTCAGTATATTTTGGGGCGAGATCAGGGATTACAGCAGCTGGTGGGTCAATTATTTTCACTAAAATTGATCCCATTGGGTCTTTTCCAGGAACTTCTATCCCCATCAGTAAATGGAATGCAGTGACATCTCCCTTTTTCTTGAAATGGGGAGTGAGTGCGCTTTTAAAAGCAATTATTATTGGATTGTGTTTGCTCATATCTCCACTATGGCGACCTTTGGAAAAAGATAGCTGAGACCTAAACGCCAAACCAGGGGGATTGTTATTACCTTCTGCCCTTGCACTCCAGTATACCTTCTCTGAACCGGGACACCATGAATTATCATCTGGCCGTCCCCAAGCAT
Source organism: Gymnodraco acuticeps (assembly GCF_902827175.1). Classification (NCBI taxonomy): domain Eukaryota; kingdom Metazoa; phylum Chordata; class Actinopteri; order Perciformes; family Bathydraconidae; genus Gymnodraco; species Gymnodraco acuticeps. The sequence goes on from NW_022991098.1 coordinate 140,431, forward strand.
GAATGCACCCATAAACGTCATGGCCTGTTTTATCTCGCAGCTCTCCACATCACACACATCAAGACTGACCGTAACCGCTTCACCTCTGGGGATGAGTATTTCCAACCCCTCCTTCTGTCTCTCAGCTGATCTTTTGGCTCTGGGGGTAAATGGAAGTTTCTTAAACACAGCTGAAGTTTTGTTAGTGATATTGGCATTTTCTACGAGTGCACGAATGGATTCGGGTTCTTCACGATGCTGTATCCCCCTCCCAACCAGAAACATGCCAATTGTGATGAACACAGCTAACAATGATATTACGATTCTTATCCCTAGGGGGCCCCTTAATTGTTCTGACTTCTTCAGTGGCACTTCATACATTTTATCCATGGTTTTATCAGTTTTAGAGTTTAAAATGATGAGTGCAATTTCAGTTGCAGAGTTTAGAATGATGAGTTCAAAGACAAAGTATAGAAAATAATAGAACAAAAATATTGGACTCTTTTTTGAATGGACAACATAAATAGGTTTCAGATGTAAAACAAGAATGGGAATTCCGTTTTAGTATTCAATCTATAAAACCTAAAGACAATTCGTCTTTTGAGCTGTTTCTATCTTAATATCTCTTGATCTGATTTTTCATTCATCGTTTTGTTCCAGCTCTGCCAAATCAGTCCTAACTTCCAAGAGCTTTCTGGAAGGTGCCGGTGCAGGGTGACAATGTTTCAGGTGGTGCCAATTTACTCCTTTTTTACCTTTTATCCGGAGAGCGTGTGAGGTTCTTTCAACAACCTCCCACGGTCCCGTCCACCTGGGTTCAGCCCACTTTCTTTTGTGAACTTTCAACCTCACCCAATCACCCGGCCGTACAGGAGTCTCTTCTGGTGTCTCGTCTGGTGTTTCTGCAGTTCTCTGAACCTGTGTAGACAAGACTTGGATAATATTACTCAGAGCCCTGACATATTCATCCACTTCTATTTGTCTGATGTCTAAAACTGGGCCAGTCCCTCCTTCTCTAGGAGGCCCAGGCATTGGCCGACCAGTTAACAACTCATGGGGTGAAAGATGTGTTTTAGCACTCTTAGAAGATCTCATTGACATGAGTGCCAGAGGCAAAGCATCGACCCATTTCATGTTTGTGCCAAAAATGACTTTTGCAATTTTCCCTTTTAATGTTCGATTTGCTCTTTCTACTATACCCTGAGATTGTGGGTGGTATGCTGACCCAAACTTATGAATTATACCAAAATATAACTCAACTTCCTCCAAGTGTTTGCTTGTAAAATGTGAACCATTGTCTGATCTTATTATCCTTGGCACTCCATAGCGGGGTACGAGTTCTGTTTTGAGCCATTTAATGACTGTCTTTGCATCTTCTTTCTTACAAGGAATGGCTTCAATCCATCTCGTATAACGATCAATCATTACTAACATATATCTAAACCCTCTAACTACATTGTCTGCTCCCATGTCTGTATAATCAATACAAATGTCTTTGAATGGGGCTTCTGGGACTGGATATCTCCCCATTGGGCACTTGTATGGCTTTTTTACATTGAATGCATTGCACGTGTTACAGTCGTTTACGAAGTTTTCAACCATGTTCTTCATGTAAGGATGCCACCATGGCCGTATCCACCATTGAGGTCACCGAGGTCCGGACCTCGGTAATTTTTTTCGAGCTGTATATAACTAAACTTGTGAAATAACTGCACTAAACGGGGTTCTTTGTAGTACTCCCATTTACTGACCATGGGGGCGCTGCATAACTACGTAGCCTCGGTTAAAGCAAACAGAAGAAGACGACATGTATCAACCATAGGTATCAACAAACCACCGCAGCTCGGACTTGTACCGGAGCAGCGAAGGAGTGATGAGGTATCTAGAGATCTGAGTCCAGCGGGCTGCTTGTGTTTCTGTTCATCAGGACATCAGATGACCAGCAGATCCTGTGTGAACGCTCTACGTTAGTCAGTGGACGTCCGACAACATGCACACTAACTTATATTGCAGCTATAGGCTATACTTTGGTTTAAATTGCGTGAATAAACTAGCTAGAGAGCTACAGTTAATTACATTCATCCAATGCCAGAAGGATTACCTTTTAACAAACGTTGTAATGCTTTTCTTTCATTTACATTTGAGTAAAACATTGAAGATATAACATTGTATTGTTTTCTTTTTACACTGACTCAGATATAATGAAAAGACTACGTCAGTCGAAGCTCAGCTTTGGTAATGAAGAGACAGGACAGGCAGAGAGAGAGAAAGAGATGGAAGTCAGGGAGGAACTGCAGGTACAGTCACACAAAATAATGTAGGCTTAATAAGCCCATCTATTTATCTATATATAACAATAGTCTTCATTTACAATATAGACAATAGGCATAATTGTAAAACAACATACATCTATTGCAGTTATGATAATAATAACATAACATATAATTTGCTTACATCTTTGTTCTCTTTTGAGAATTAAACAAAACTGATTTAAAGTAAAAAAAATAATGCAAACAAACAAGTGAAATGAACTAAATGGCTGAATTGCTTTTAATTCACTGGCAGGAGCGACAAGTGAGGAGGAGCAAAAAGTGAACAACGAGGGAGAGATTAAACAAAGAGAAAGAGTAGAGGACAGAGAGAGTAATGAACAGGAAGAAGACGGAGAGACTAAAGACGATGGAAGAGAGGCTGCAGGTTATGGAAAGGAGAGACATGGAAAATGAATGTTGACAATGTTTTGTGATTATTTTAGCCTCTTCTGCATGTCCAGATCATTAATAGTAACAATCAACTGATTCTTATGTATTACACTTTCAAAAATAATTTATGCTGACATTGTCAGCCCACTGACATGGTTAGAAATCAATATATTATCCAATGTGTGACCCCCCACAGGACTTAAAAAGCACCTAACTAGATCATGAAAATCCCAAAAATATCGGGGGGTATCCCCCGAACCCCCCTAACATATTTGGACCTCGGTATCTAGGAAATCCTGGATACGGCCCTGGATGCCACCACTGTTGTTCAATGTCTTTTGTTGTTCTTGCTTTGCCTACATGAGTGGGACCATGTGATTGTTCTATTAGCAAGTGGCATAATTTTGCAGGTGCGACTAAACGGCCGTCGTGGGCTCTCCACAGGCCATCTACTTCCTTTGCTCCTTTCTGACTCCATTGATTCTGTTCATACACTCCAGCATATTTCTGCATATCTTTGATGTGTTCGGTGGTTAACTCCTCTTGAGTATTGGCCTTTGTACATATCATTTGCTTGCTGTACCCTCCTGCTTTCTTTGCTGCCTTGTCTGCTGCATCGTTTCCTCTGGATATTGCATTGTTCAATGTTTGATGTCCTTTGCATTTCATTACTGCCACTTGTGCTGGCAACAGCAAAGATGTTAGCAGGAGTTTTAGAGCTTCGGCATGTTTTACTGGTGTCTTAGCAGATGTTAGGAACCCTCTTCTGATCCACTGTGGTCCGTCTATATGCACTGCTCCATAGGCATATGCTGAATCTGTGTAGATGTTGACTCGCTGTCCCTCTGCATGCTCCAAGGCTTTGGTGAGTGCCACTACTTCTGCCAGTTGGGCCGAAGCAGGTTGGGAGATGATTTCTGCTTCTATGGTTTGTATATTTTCTCCCTCCTGCCGGACTACTGCATAGGAGGCCACATTCCCGTAATCTCCCTTGTAACAACAGCCGTCACTGTAGAGCAGTGGTTCTCAAATGGGGGTACGCGGACCCCTAGGGGTACGTTGGAGTACTGCAGGGGGTACGTGAGATTTATTTTATGTTAATGAAAAAAAAAAAGAAGCAGTGTGGGTTTTATATTAACAGTTACACATATTTCAAAACGCGAAGTGTAATAACTGCAGTGGCCTTCCTGTCACTGAGAATAACAAAGATCCTCAGTGAAGCACAAGCCCATGTTTCTCACTAAATTTAAGTACAACTTATTAAAAATATCAGTTCAATGCAACTAATGTCGTCTCAGTGTTATTGCATGATGTTAAAATTGGTTTGCCATGAATTTAGTGATGGATTGTAAACATTTGAAATGTAGCATTTAAGTGTTTCTCAGTTACAATGTTGTTGTTTTAATAAATCAGACACCGATGGTGCAGCGCTGTACTGTACCTCTTTATATAGGCATTTCTTCCCTAACAAATATTTTTTGCGCTGAATTTTTTTTTCAAAGGGGGTACATGATTGAAAAAAGTTTGAGAATCACTGCTGTATAGAGTGAAGTCTGGTTGGTCCAAAGGATCTGTTTCTAAATATGATCTTATCTTGAGATCCTTTTGGGAGACGAACTGACAGTCATGGGGTGTGTGCTCTTCCGTGCTCAGTCCTGTAGACATGTTTGTTAAACCAACTTGGTATTGTTAATCTGTGTGGTTCTTCTCGCATCCAGGAAAGAGAAGCTTAAAAAGGAGACTAAATGGGGTCTCTGAGATTGTTTCAAAATTGGTACTTTAATTAATAAAAAGCGTGGTAAAGTCACAAACAGGATATTGTTCGACAGAAAAGCAGCTGTCTCTGGCTCTCGCTAGCAGAGAAAAGAGGCCGACCCCTCAGGTCTCGTCGTTTATATATCCTCTGCTGGCTCCTCCCTGCGGGCCGGCTCTCCACGTATTTAATGTTCGTTGTTACGCATATCAGAGGATACAGACATTGTACATTCAATATATCTAAACACGCCTTTTCTCCTCCTTAACTCTTCCATGACTTTTCATTTAACACATTCTAAACGCTGTAATCAATACTCCAAAAATACAGGAAATCCTTCACGGCAGTTTGGTTTCCGGTCGTTCCGAATGTTGTCGCATGCTACCCACATCTGTAAACAATAACGTACTCAAATAAACTGTACCTTCATTTAATATTCAACAATAATAATATCTCGACTTCTATAGTTGTAGTGTTGAAATCAGTAGGTTTCGGTGTGCAACATCATATCATATCGCTGCTAAATTCACCTCTATAGTAAATGGTATTTTACAGAGATGGGGACTCGAGTCGCACTTAAGTCGCACACACAGAGACTCCTGCTCAAAAGACTTCGGACTCGACTTGGACTCGTGTTTTGGGACTCGTGAACAATCATTGTGTTTTCTATTTTTGGCGTATTAAAAGGTGGGGTAGGTAAGTTTGAGAAACCGGCTCGAGATCGCTAGAATCTGAAAATACACAACCGGAGAAAATCTGCCACTTCCTCACAGAGCCCCTCCTCCAACACACACGAACAAGCACATGACCAATGAGGGCACGAGATAAGTTTGTGCCCCGAGTGAAGGCTGACAGGCAGGTAGGCCATCCAGTTATTTTAGCCGGGCCGGCTATCGGGATGTTAAGAGCATTCCATGGAATATAACAAAAAGTGTATCTCGAGCCGGTTTCTCAAACGTACCTACCCCACCTTTAACATTAACATCATGGTAACACCATGGCGACCGGCGGCACACCTGCAGCTGTACCGCTTGTAATTAGGTTCAACTATAAAAACTTCGAACAAAACGCCGGCGGCACCAACAAAAGGAGCGCACACTGCAAAGTCTGCAATATTAAAATCAAGGATGATGGTGCAACAACGTCAAATTTCATCAGGCACTTGAAAACTCACCCGGAGAGGTCAGTCACATTAACGCATATGGACGGTTAGCAAACATGTTTAGCTCAGCATCAGCTATGTAATGTTAACTTAGCTTGCTACTAGCTTTGTAACTGAATATTTGAAAAGATGAGTGAATGTTTGCTTGTCACACTTGTTTGCGTTGAGTGGCGTTGACATCCAACTCTTGACATGACATAAAAAAGGTCGGTAACGTTAATCATTACGTTCCGCTGCCACCATCTACTGGCTAATGTTAAACGTAGAAAAATACATAGTTACATACATAAATACATCTGTCTTTATAGGCAGGTTACAGGTTTATTGTTGACCAGGTAACGTTAATGTTACAGGTTTATCAGGTTACCATTACACTGGGTTTGAGTGAGAGGATAGAGGAATATGTTTATTTATAGTAGACTTAAAAGATGTCATTAGAGACCCAGTGTAATTAAACAATACGGTTGCAGAGGTCACATTTTTGTCCACTGGCCAAATGGCTAGCCTAGTGAATGTTGAAATGTTACCAGCCACTCAATAGATTGCCATTGTTATTTGTGGCTGGTGCGTGCAACATACAGTACCAGCCACTTGCATGATTTACCAGCATTTGGCTGGTAAATGGTGTTAATGGTAGATATCTCTTTTGGAACAGGTCATGTTTTAATATCACCAGTTCAGTATATTTCAGATAATATTGCATTAATAGTTTTTTAGTTGCAAAGAACAAATGTTTTCTTTTAAGTACTTTTAACACAGTTTCCCTGCGGGGGATTAATAAAGTATTTGTGATTCTGAAGTGTTTTGCTTATAAGTTGTTTGCATTTAGCTAAAGTGTGATGTTTTTCCTCATATTGCATTGCAATAGCCTGTTTAAAGTCATCATATAACAAACAACTAATCAGTACTGATACTGTATGCTAATAGATATAGGAGTGATAATAATACAGTAAATGCTTTGAATGTCTTAGATATAGCTGTGCAGTATTCTTAACAGACTGGATAGCAGCAGACAATAGAAGGCTTATTACAACCAGAAGAAACACGAGACTTTTATTTTTTAGAGACTTGAGACTTGACTTGGACTCGTGACCAAAGACTTGAGACTTGATCAAGTCTCACCCCACAAAGACTTGAGACTTGACTTGGACTCGTGACCAAAGACTTGAGACTTGACTTGGACTTGCAAAAAAAGACTTGTGAACATCTCTGGTATTTTAGCCTCATGCTAAATGCTAACCAGAGATGAAGGATTTTCAGAATAAAGCTTAACAACTGGTTGTGCACAAGAACTTCTGGTTTTTCAGTATAAAACAGCATTTAAACTGAAGGTATGTTTAAGGTACATTATGCTATCAAAACATTGATTTTAATTTCTAACAGTCCCTCCTTACACACCTAAAAGGTGTGTATAATACTGAAATCAATGAGTTCTTCATCTGAACTCTGCATAGTAGGGAGACCAGGGACAGTTGTAACACGGGTTGGTTGTAACACCTTCAATATCTCCAATCACAAACAAGCTAGAGTGATGAAACTCACTCTGCACATGCGCAGTTAGATGGTAAGATCGTTGAGAAAAAAAGGAGCCATGTTTGAATTTCTCGCGTAAGTTATCAGCAAAAGTGTGTTTCTGAGGTAAAATATTAACTAAAATGATATGATGTATTTTTTGGATACTGTCTTGAGTTCAAATGTCTAGGAATCCAAACTAGTATTATTAGAATCACTGTTTTGTAAGCTACAAATATAACTAGCTAAATATTGGTCAAGCTAGCAACCAGGCAGGTTCACAGGGGGTGGAAGCAAGACTGGTGGTCCTGGGACGGTTGTAACGGGACAGTTGTACCATGGCACATTTACAATGATGGCTCATTTGCTTGAATGATCAATTGTTCATTCAAGCATACAGTTGTATTGTTGATTGGTGTGCATTGTCCCTGTACAAATAAACAGAATATAATAATGTACAGTAGGCCTAAAGTGTGTGTGTGTTTAGAGTATGCCAAATGTCAGAAAGAGGAAGACAGACAGGGGAGTGCCACTTGCTCTGCTGCAGGGGGCCTCAAATGAAGTGCAGAAGGGCAAATCATTCAGGGAAGTGGCAAAGTCCCTGGATATATGCCATGTCACCCTGTACCGGTTCCATAAAAAGAGGCTGAGGTTGGAGAGTCAGGGATCACAAACACCCCCAAGAGTAGGCTACTGGACATCAAAGAAGGTGTTCTCAACAGAGCAGGAGATGCTTTTGAGAGACTACCTGATGGAGGCAGCTGATTTGTATTATGGTCTCAGCTCAAAGGAGGTTGGTCTACATCAGTGGTCGCCAACCAGTCGATCGCGAGTGTGGTGCAGGTAGATCGCGGACCATTAAAAAAAAAAAGTAACAAAAGAAAGAAAAATAAAATTTAAATAATAATGTTTGAAAAATAAGTTTTTATATGTAAACCTATCATCCACCACCCCGTTAGCAGGTGCCACTTGATTGACGTATATTTGAGACACCTCAATAATATAATACATTAACCGTGCTTTACGTGAACCTCATCATGACACAAGAGAGGACGGCAGGACTGCAATTTCCCGTGTTCAGTGAATGCAACAGAGGCAAGTCACCAGACCAATCAGAGAGTTGCATGGAAATACACGTGTGCTTGTGTCATTCAAGCTCGGCTCTGTGTCGGCCCCTACACACGGCGGCGTGCGTTACCGCTTGGCGGTGGGCGTGTCTGAAGCTTGGGGATTTTTTACGAACAACGCGACCAACAACCAATCACATGAATGTCCCGCCCCGGACATACAAAGCAAAGCATTCATGCTACATCGATGCTGGCTAAATATACTGTCTATGCTTGCTAGCTGTCTATTCAAACGAAGTACACTGGATATAAACTCCCCAAACAGGCGAACACCTACCAGTTTAACCCACTGTCTCTGCCACCTCCCCCCATGCCTGGCTCCTCCGGTTTGTATCCCTGTATGTAAAGAGGGACTGGTCATATAGTACCACCACGATCATTTTCTCCTCCATTTTTTGACATATGGGAAATAACTGCGGTCTGGCTCTCCCAACATACACGCGGGTTGATTGGCTAGCGCTTGGAATGTCAGATTTGCATACGCGGGATTTGATTGGCTGACGCCAAGTAGAACATTGCTCTACTTTAGCAGAGAGAGAGAGGCAGAGAGAGAGAGAGAGAGAGAGAGAGGCAGAGAGGCAGAGAGAGAGAGAGAGACCGGTGCTAGCGGGGACCGTGATGTTAGCATCTGGTTAGCTAGCTGCACTAACGGACATAAGGAGCTGTTTCCACAACAAGCTGGAGGAGAGTCCTCCCCTGTCAGACTGAGGGGCTCAGGTGAGCTAAATTATTCAAAATATATTTTCGAGGCACACCTTCATATGATCATTATAATTATACAAACAATAAGAGAATCAATGAAAAACAGGTATGAAATACTATATGGCAGTAAAACAAGAATACAGTTTAAAAGGGGAGTGATTTGTAAAATATCCATAAAGAAAAAGAAAATCTGTTTACAGTTGTGTTTCATATGGGTGTCGAGAGATGTATCCATAGATCTCTTCATTTTGCTCTCAAAGTGCACCAGATTGATGCTTTCAACTTCAATATTAAGCATCCCCCCGGACCCCCCTAGAGGAGGTGAGGACCTAGAGGAGGTGAGGACCCCCCCTAGACGAGGTGAGATCCACCCCACTCTCGTAAAAAATAGCACTTTACCCCTGCCTATATGCTGTGAGCTGATTATGGAGCCTTCATTGTAACAGTAATTCAGATGCAATTAGCCTATATAAAAGGCCTCAAATTGGAAGCACTGTCTGGGCCGTCTTTTTCACTCAATTCTGCAATAGGTAGATCTCGCCTTTCACCTAGGCCGAGGTCGGTGATCTTGGGCTTAAAAAGGTTGGTGACCACTGGTCTACATCATTAAGGTAGAATAATAGGCTATCTATACTGAACAAAAGAAAAGTAAGTGATCAAATATGTTGAGGCCTAGTGAACAGACAAGTGAAATATTTTCCAATGTATATTCATTTTAGGTGCGGAAGTTTGCTTATGAATTGGCAAAGAACTACGAATGCAACTTCCCTCAAACCTGGGCAGAGAAAGAGATGGCCGGAGCTGACTGGCTCACAACGTTTTTGAAGCGGCACCCTACCCTCTCCATACGCAGACCTCAGGCTACCAGTCTCTCACGGGCTACAAGCTTCAACCGAACAAATGTCAACAAGTTTTTTGACAACCTGTCTGCTGTCCTGACGACGCATGGTTTTGTCACACAGGACATTTGGAATATGGACGAAACCGGAGTCACAACTGTCCAAAACCCTGGGAAGATTGTGGCCAGAAAAGGGACCAAACAAGTCGGCAGTGTGACATCTGCAGAGCGGGGCACTCTCATTACACTTGCATGTGCTGTAAATGCATTGGGGAATTCCATCCCTCCAATGATGATATTCCCCCGGAAGAAGTTTCAGCCCTTCTTCACCAGCAATGGCCCTCCTGGCTGTATTGGCACAGCAAATGGGTCTGGGTGGATGCAAGAGGAAGACTTTTTGGTCTTCCTCAAGCACTTCCAGAGCCATACCAAGAGCTCACAGGAGTCAAAAGTGCTGCTGGTTCTGGACAATCATTCCTCCCACCTTTCTGTGGAGGGGATTGATTTTTGCAGGAGCCATGGGATCATCCTTCTCTCTTTTCCTCCCCACTGTTCTCACAAACTACAGCCCTTAGATCGCACTGTATACGGGCCACTGAAGAAGCACATCAACAGCCGCTGTGACAACTGGATGAAGACTCATCCAGGATCCACAATGACCATTTACGATCTGCCGGGCATTGTGAAGAGTGCCCTTCCTCATGCTGCAACGCCATCAAATATCCAGGCAGGGTTCGCGTGCACTGGAATTTGGCCTTTTAATAGAGATATTTTCAGTGACATCGACTTTATGCCATCCCAAGTCACAGACCGCCCACCACCAGAGCCTTCTACCAGTGCAGCTCCAACACCAACTGTGACATCCTCTCCTCCACTCGCAGCCTCCTCTCCTCCACTCGCAGCCTCCTCTCCTCCTCTCCTCCACTCGCAGCCTCCTTTCCTCTACTCGCAGCCTCCTTTCCTCTACTCGCAGCCTCCTCCCCTGTCAGGCCATGTGTGGAGCCTGGGACATCATCCTCTGAAACGCCTTTCTCACCCATGTCCATCCGTACACATCCAAAAGCTGGACCAAGGAAGCAGACCACAAAGGGGAGAAAAAGAAGAGAAACCGCTGTCCTCACAGACACTCCTATGAAAAATCTACTCGAGGCTGAGAAAAAAAGATCTAACGCAAAGAAGTCTAAAGCAAAGAAAAAAATCAATTTCTGCAACAAAAAAACCCCCAACAAGAAGCAGAAGATGCAGGACTCATCTGATGAAGATGAGGCCCAATACTGCATTGTGTGCCTGGAGAGCTACTCCAGGTCCACGGAGATCTGGCTGCAGTGTTGCTCCTGTAAAGCCTGGGCACACAAGGACTGCACAGATGGAAGTGCCTTTTACACCTGCCACAACTGTGAATCTGATTAATTCTGGTGTTCTGTTTTAAGTTCTGTTCATTGTTTGATGGAGTATGTGTGAAACCCCATTAAAATCTTGTTATCTAAATTTGACAGCTTTCCCCTATTTTTTGTCATGTAGTGTGAAAAAAGGTAACTGTTATTAACATGTTACAACCGTGCCTGGCATGTGCTACAACTGTCCCTGTACACAAGGACAGTTGTAACAGTTGAGTTTTTAAAAAAAAAATACATTTTCCAACCTGTACTTATTTCATAAAAACATCTTAAATACATTGTTTCAGTAGCTGACATATTGATAATGTATAATATAGCAAAATGGCTATCCTATTGTAAATGGTTTTTTACTTATTGGGGAAAAACCCAAAAAGTGTTGCAACTGTCCCTGGTCTCCCCTACATAACTCATATCAAAAACATACAATCAAAATGGAATGGTGCGAATATCCTCAACTTTACAAAAATACAAAAATACTGACTGTGTTCAAACATAAAAGTTTTCCCCTGTGCATAACTTCTAGTGTTAACATTCAATATCATTCTTCAAAATAGCAGCAATGGCTTGGTATCAGAACATTTCTTCCTCCCTCCTTTCACAGAAACCGTTCTCATACCACGCTCAGTGTTAAGGCACTTGTTTTTACAAAGTGAAAAGAAACGACCCATTTTAGAATAGCAATGATTTATAAAACATGAAATCTACCATATAGAACAGTGAAAAATAATAAAAATGAAATAAACTATCTTGGACCAGTGTAATGTAATAATAAAAATAAAAATACACTATCTTGGAATAGTATAGAGTAAATTGAAATAAAAATACACTATCTTGGAATAGTATAGAGTAAATTGAAATAAAAATACACTATCTTGTAATAGTATAAGTAAATTGAAATGGATTCACTCCATTTTAGCATTTTATTTTGCTCACTTCTTCACATGATTTCATCATTTAAAGCAGGGGTGGGGAACCTTTTTCCTCTCAAGGGCCATTTCAATTTTTTCAACATCCTCCGAGGGCCGTACAAATGATTGACCTCTGCTTAAAAAAACTAAAATCACAGCCCATTCATTTGGCCTTTCTTTCATGCTGTGCAAAGAAAAAGCAACCTCTTAATCCAGATATCTTACCATGATGATGCATGCACGTGCACGGTTGTGGTATGAACACCAAAACAGAAATATATGGACACAAGATGTGTGCAAATTTATTTAGACTCCTAACCTCCTCTAGGGGGGTTCGGGGGGTATGCTCCCCCGGGAAGATTGTTTTTAAAATGTTGAAGTTAAAAGCATCAATCTGGTGCACTTTGAGAGCAACATTAGGAGCTCTATGGATACATCTCTCAACACCCATATGAAACAGAACTGTAAACAGATTTTCTTTTTCTTTATGGATATTTTACAAATCACTCCCCTTTCAAACTGTATTCTTGTTTATTAATAACAACTTTTTTTTTACTGTCATATAGTATTTTATACCTGTTTACTTTATTATCTTATTTTTTTATAATAATGATCATATAAAGATATGCCTTTACCTCACTGGTTGTAGAAAAAGCTTCTTATATTCGTTAGCATAGCTAGCTAACCAGATGCTAATAACAACACAGTTATTGACGGTATGATCAGTATGACAGTCATGAACAGATCGCCACTGGGCTTTCAACTAAAGACACAGCCACGCAAAAACTGCGGCATGTGTACGGCTCCTTATGGGTAGGCTACTTTATATACAGTCTATGGTAGGCTACTGCAATTTTTGGAAGTCTCGGTCAGCACTACACCCCTGTCAGACGAGACATATACCACGTGATGACACGTTAGGCTCGTGTTGTGTTCAAGGACCCTGACCGTGGCCAGGAAAAACAGGCACTCGCTTGTTTAATTTTTTTGCGGTCTAGATTTCTTTCATTTTTTTCTTTTTTGCGTGCATGGGCGGCGCCAGGATTTGTTAGCTGCAGTAGCTTAGCAGTTGCTATATGACAGCACGGCGTTGCTAGTTAATTTTCAAAATAAATAAACAAACAATACCAGTGGGCCAAGCACGAGCCTGTTCATATTGTAGCGTTCGTTCACCGCTATTCAAGATCACAGATCACGAGCCTTCAATGTCGAAAACGTTCTCTTTATTTTCTGGTATTGACGGCCACAGCCACGCCTTACAGAACCAATCAATAGTATAACATGCATTATGACTTTCCCCCACACTCGAACACAACTCCTACCGTCTCGTACTCCCTCCACACTCACACCGAAAACGCACACACCTGGAAGGGTCGGTCTCTACTGCCACCAACAACATTGCCTAAATAACTTTACAAATGTACACGTTTTTAGTCCCAGTGCGCCACTGAACGTAGCTATTATGTAAGGTGCTGGTATATATATACTAACTGTGCTTCCCCCCCCCCCCAAAAGTTGTAAATCAAACAAGTGAAGTACATGTTATGTTATAATGCCGTGGAGGGCGGTAGTTTATAAACCAAAGAGTAACCGCCCTTACGGGACGCTCTAATAAGTAAAGCGAACGAACCCGCAAGGACACCTGGCTTCCTATTGGTTGAGGGATTTTGACAGGGTTGTTGCACAAAAGATCCGAGCGCGCACAGAAGAAATCTGAGAGCAGACATTTCACCAGCGCACAGAAACAGCCTGAATGCGAGGAGAAGGCTTTAAGCTGGAACACAGGAAATCTGTAAGCAGCAATATATCTGAGTGCAATGGGGTTGCTAAGCCGTTGCTAGGCCAATTGTTGGAGTTGCTACAGCAACTCCAAGATACCCCCTGGCGCCGCCCCTGTTTGCGTGCGTTTATAAATTACCTCGAGGGCCGTACCAAATGGTCTCGCGGGCCGTACCACCCCTGATTTAAAGAATCACATCGGCTGGACATTCATTGAACAACCTCATCTCTGAACATCCATATCGTTTAACATCATTCAAACTAACTCATCATTTTCATAAACATCTGTATACGGGGGTGGGTCGTCTTGTTCTACTAGCATTTGTAACTGTCTCCTCATGAGAAATGTACCCTCCCTCCTTTCATACCATTTAAGGTATGAAAGTAATATGTTCTCTAGAAGAGGCCGTCGTGATCAATTGGTATTTTAGGACATGGAATTAATGCAACATCTAGGCCTCCCCTGGGCGCCCCTATGCTATCCTTGTACCCTGGAGCCTAAACTCCCCCTGGGACTGGTCTCTTAGCCCTACTGGCTTTGGGGTGTTTCGCCATGTTGATTAAAAACATCACTGGCTGTGCTAGTGCACAGGTCCCAGCCCAATCCTGAGTACAAGGTTTTAGTTCCACAGTACCACCAAACATCTACTCTGGGGTACGGCATTTTAGACAGTCATTTCTGGGAGAAGATTTTGGTCAGTTACAACAGTTGTAGAATTTCATCACTTAAAAGTTCCTACTTCAGTAGCTTTGGGTGGTCTGTTCTAATGCAGTGATAAAGTCCCTGAAATGGTGTGAAAACCGGTGGAATATCACTAACGCATTACACTAATTTATTTTCAATTCTGGTCTACTTAAATAACTATGCTGACCCCCTTTAACAGTGTGTGGCACCTTGGGTGCCCGAGCATGTGATAATTACTCCCTCCTTTAACAAGGACTTTAAAAACAGAAGTCCTTTCATTAATGGTTTGTAGTTCAATTCAGGAATTTTCACTCATGGCAGATATGTTTCTCCTTTTAAATAACATCTCTAAATGTCAGGTCATCACTGATTAAATGGATGAGCATTAGGAGGTGGTGGCACTTGTCTTTTAAAACTCATACTCTGGTGCCGTGCGCTCCCTCTGAAGCTGCAAGTAAGATTTAAAACATCTGCAGGGTGGGTTGAACAACCCCTTCTCCCTGAACGATATTTGTTGTCGAAAATATGCACCATTAAAATGAGTGATCCAAGGACCCGCATGTATTACTCCCAATTATACTAGTTTTTCAAAATAAAAATGTTCAATCGCTCTTTGCCTAGTGTCTTTTTAAAACTCTACATCTTGGACGACAAACAAATGTTGTTTCCACCTTAACAGTTCTCCTATGGTAATAACCATGGTGAAATGGTGAAATCAATACTCTAGATTGGAATACTTTCTTTGGCTTGGTTCTTGCTCTACCTTTAACATTTTCCATTCAAATAAAGATTTTCCTGCTATCTATATTGTAACAAATTAAATATTCCCCAAATTCTCACATGAATAAGAATCTCTATAAGAATAATTTGTTTATTATGATGAAAAGATTGAATAATATGTTCCACCCTCAGTGTGTTTTTAGGATTATTTTTCTAATAAGTGTGTTTATGTGTAAACTCACTCACTCCCGTGTTCCTTCTCTCCCCCTCTGGTTGTCAAGCCACGACCCCCTCACGTTCTGCTGGCCCATGCCAACTCCTCTGGTTCTGTCCTCTCCTCCGTCCACCTTCTCCTCAGTCCATCCGCTCTTGGATCCTCCCGCTGTAACTCTTTTCAGTGGCCCAACTGCTTTGCATTTCAGTCTCTACGCTGTTGCATGGAGGGCGTATCCCGCTCTCATGTCCCACACTCTGCTCTTGTGCCAAATCTCGTGGCTCAGTTTGGAACTTCATGTCCTGTGGGGGACCGATGAGAGTTTGCCTCTTTGTCAGCATGCTGGTTTGGTTCTAGATGCCTCAGGTGGAGATGGTTCTGGATGCCTCAGGTCGTTGTTGGTTCAGCTCGGGTTCTCTGTCTTTTCGATGGAGGAGGAGTCTCCTGTGGTGAGGTCATTTGTCTGAAGATGGGGTCGTAGCATTCTGACAGGCAGAGAGAGAGAGAGAGAGAGATCTCGGGACGCATTACCTATAGTTAATTCTAACACACTGAGGTAAAATATATCCAATCCTTTCCACTCTATTTTCCTAATCTTACTATCTGTCTTAGATGTTAAATGTCATCTAAACCCAATTAATGTCTACTAATGATTGTGCCATATCCCTAAACATTGTTTCCACCCACTGTAACATGGCTACTCCAAATAACTCTTTCAGGAAACCATTTTCTTCTATAAATTAAAAATACCTACATGTTTCAAGCACCACATATTTCACACAATATAAAAGAACGTCCACATATTTTCTCCATCACTTTAAATCTCACTGTTATTTAGAACACAAGTAACTTTTGTGACTGAACATATCTGCAATGTCGCCACAATCTGCTGGGGAATTTTATTCATAGAGTTTGTACGTACAAAGCTGTACTTGTGGGTTAGGAGCCTGTTTCTACTGTAATCATTTTCAATAATTGTGCTCAGGTCACCGGTCGGTTGTCCATAAACTTAACAGGGGTGTTTCTGGTACAGACTAAAACATGGATCCAGTGTATTTGGAGATTCCCCTAATCTGCAAATCCCCATCACTGATTATCCCGATCACTTAAACCCATCTCATCATTTGATACAAGAACTGCATATAGGGGGGTGAATAATCTTGATTATAACCACCTCACCTTTGGGACCGAGTATTCCTAACTCCTCCTCTTGTTGCTCAGCTGATCTTTTGGCTCTGGGGATAAGTGAAAGTCTCTGAAACACAGCTGGAGTTCTGTTAGTGATGTGGGCATTATCTATGAGTGGACTAATGGATCCATGTCTTACTTGATATTGTACTCCCCATCCAACCAGGAAGGTGCCAAGTGTAATGAGCACAATCAACAATGCTATTCTGACTCTTATCCCTAGGGGACCCGACAATTGGTTTGGCTTTGTTCTTGACATCATCTTTATTGTTTCCCTGGTTGTGTCAGTTACAGAATTTAAATAATGAGTACTATAATAGAGTAAACCCTCTCCTAAAGAAACCTACTCTCAACCCGTCTGATGTTATAAACTACAGGCCTGTCTCTCTCCTCCCGTTCCTGTCTAAATCACTTGAACGCGCTGTCTTTAAACAACTCTCCTGTTATCTCCATCAGAACAACCTTCTGGATCCGCACCAGTCTGGTTTCAAGGCAGGTCACTCCACAGAAACTGCTCTCATTGCTGTCACGGAGGAACTGCATCCCTCTCCTCTGTCATCATCCTGTTGGACCTGTCTGCTGCATTCGACACGGTGAAGCATCAGATCCTCCTTCGCACTCTCCAAAAACTTGGAGTTTCAGGCTCTGCACTTTCCCTCCTCACCTCATATCTGAAAGACCGTACCTACAGGGTGACTTGGAGAGGGTCTGAGTCCCACCCTTGTCAATTAACTACAGGGGTCCCTCAGGGCTCTGTTCTTGGTCCCCTCCTCTTCTCCCTGTACACAAACTCACTCGGATCAGTCATTAGCCCGCATGGTTTTTCATACCACTGCTACGCTGACGACACCCAATTAATTCTGTCCTTTCCCCGCTCAGAGACCCAGGTCGTCGCACGCATCTCTGCTTGTCTAGCTGACATCTCTCAGTGGATGTCTGCTCATCACCTCAAGCTCAACCTTGACAAGACTGAGCTGCTCTTCCTTCCGGGAAAAGATTGTCCCACTCTTGACCTAACAATCAACATCGGCACCTCAGTTGTTTCCCCGACTCAGACTGCAAGGAATCTGGGTGTGACCCTAGATAACAACCTGTCCTTCACTGCAAACATAGCTGCCACAACCCGTTGCTGCAGATACACGCTTTACAACATCAGGAAGATACGTCCCCAGCTGACACAGAAAGCGACTCAGGTTCTGGTCCAGGCTCTCGTCATCTCACGCCCAGACTACTGCAACTCCCTCCTGGCTGGTCTACCTGCATGTGCCATCCGACCTCTGCAGCTCATCCAGAATGCAGCGGCTCGTCTGGTCTTCAACCTTCCTAGATTTTCCCACACCACTCCGCTCCTCCGCTCCCTTCACTGGCTTCCGGTAACTGCTAGAATCCACTTCAAGACACTGTTACTTGCTTACCATGCTGCGAATTGATCTGGCCCTTCGTACATCCAGGACATGGTTAAACCATACACCCCAGCGCGTGCACTACGCTCTGCATCAGCCAAACGACTCGCTGCGCCCTCGCTGCGAGGGGGACCCAAGTTCCCATCGGCAAAAACACGTGGGTTTGCTATCCTGGCTCCAAGATGGTGGAATGCGCTCCCCATTGACATCAGGACAGCAGATAGCTTGCACATCTTCCGGCGCAGACTGAAAACTCATCTCTTTCGACTCCACTTCGAGCGATAGAACTATTAACAAAGCACTTATATACTAATAAAGGACTGGCTTATCTAAAGCCAGTTGAGTAGCACTTGAAATGTTTTGGCTCTATGAAACCTGATGTACTTATATGATTCTGTTTTCTTCAAGGTTGTGTCTTCCTGGTCGAATGTACTTATTGTAAGTCGCTTTGGATAAAAGCGTCAGCTAAATGCAATGTAATGTAATGTAATAATAACATATACAACAATTTGACTCTTTTTCCGATGTAAAGCAAAAATAGGTTTTCACTTTAGTGTACAATCTATAAAAATCTATAGACAATTCGTCTTTTGAGCTGTTTCTATCTTTATCTTATTTCTATTTATTGTTTTGTTCCAGCTCTGCCAAATCAGTCCTAACTCCCAATAATGTTCTGGAAGTTGCCAGTGAAGGGTGACAATGTGTGAGGTGGTGTCAATATGCTCCTTTGTCTTTACCTTTAAACCGGAGCGCGTGTGAAGTTCGTTACAACTTCTCACTGTTCCGTTCACCGGGGATCAGCTCACTGTCTTTTGTGAACTTTCACCCTCACCCAATCACCTGGCCGAACAGGAGTCTCTTCTGGTATCTCTGTGGTATTCCTAGCCTGTGTAGACAAAACTTGGATAATATTACTCAGAGTTCTGACATATTCATTACTTTTATTCGTCTAATATCTAAAACTGGACCACTCCCTCCTTGGAGGAGGCCCAAGCGTCGGCATACCTTTTGTCGTTATGAGACCTATTATTAACTACATGTTATTATTTATTAACTACAACGTCACTGAAATCAACATATCTGTATAATCATGACACTCCCTCCTTTGAGCATAACATGCTCAATTAATATTGCAATGATTACCCTATTCTGAACAGGACATGTAAAACCCATAATGTTGCACAAAATAAATATAACTTCTCCGTGTACCCATAAGGTGTACAACAAATATTGTATGATGTGTGGCTTTCTGATGGTATAAAAACATATTTACTAAAATCTGCCATTAGCACAAAAAATGGTTTACTTGTTGCAATAATGGCTTTTGTCCTGGTATTATGCATCATTGTTACTGCGAAAAACAATACCCCTGGTGTCGCTAATGCGTCTCAATAATTCTAGGATTAGACGATTGTTTGATACTGCTGAACAAAGATATGATAAAATAATATTTCTCTAAACTAGAGAGAAAATACGAACTATTCTCACCTAGGGTGACATGCATGAAGGGCTGGTGCCCCTCACTCAAAATTAGATATTGCCTTACGCACTACATTACAAATCAGTAAAATTACTCAAGAATAAATAAATAAAAACTGATTCTTGAAACTGTTCATCCAAGCTCTCAATCAGTGTTATGTTATTTAATCTGCAGCTCATTGCCTTAAAACAGATACTTCAGACCGATTATAAAATGTTGTTTATGAGAAAAATGTAATCTGACTCCATAAATCACATAATTGTTTGACTAAAAAACTACACTTCCACTAACAATAAATGAAGTTCCCCTTTAATCTATCCCTCTATCTATGTACTGGCTGGAAAATGTTGTGCCAGTCTCTGTCGCTCTGTCACTGTTCTCCCGCTAACAGTCACTCTCTAGTTCTGCTGGGTTCTTGTTGACTTCTTCACTGGTTTGAGACAAGCGACCCTATCGGACACCTCCCTTTGTAGCCAGACTTCACCACAGCAGAATCGAGTTTCTGTTTTTAGGTCTCAACAGCTCCACGTCAGGTGTATCGCCGCCCCTTGAACTGCAGTCGGTGTAAACAGGAGGATTTGGTATGGATCCTCCGTCTTGGGCGAGTACTAGGTTTCCGTCTTCATATTTTTTGGGTGGAAACCCCATCGTCTTGACCTCACTAGCTGTGTGGACACAATAGTTTTCTGTGTGGGGGAACAACATCACTCGTAATCTCTATCATTCTCATAATTACAAAAATAGTCTGCTAAATGTTCCATTATGTTTTAATCTTCTACTAATCTGTGGATGCTTTATGTGTAAATGCAATATGCTACTCACTATCTTTTAAATAACATTCAACCTCTCCCTCCTGTGGTGACAGATATGGCTCAATGTAGCTGGTTTTCAAAACACCCTTGTGCTGAAGATGCATCACCTGGTGGTCTGGCCCTCTGAGCTTCCTCATTGTTGTGGTTGATACCAGGCTGTCAGTGGCATTTGGTTCATGTTTGGCAATGCTGTTCATCTTTGACATCCCTGAGACCCCCTGCCTCTGTCGTAATCATGGAAACCTCCCCCAGGGTAACTACATGGAGGGCCATTGTTTGGTGCATGTGGTGGGTGTTGCCTTAGTAGTTGCGGGCAATCTCTGGTCCAATGGCCCATTTGGTTGCAATGGTAACATCCCTCAAACCGTAAACGTCTTCTGTCTGTGCCTCCTCGGAAACCTCCTGGTTGTCGGTTCTGCATCTGATTCACTGGCACCATCTGAGATTTAACTGTTTGAGGTGTCTGCCCTGCCTTCTCTGGAAGTTTCCCCTCCCTTCTCCTTGTCTTGTTCCTACAAGCTACGGTGTCTTTTGGTGACATGTTTCTTAAATAGGTGAATGGAATTATTAAGTTATGAAAGATGAAGCACCAATCCTCTGACTAGCACCTTCGTTCCTGATAAATAATATCCTATGTCATCAGAATTGTTAAATCTGTTTGTTTTTTTATTTATAGATTCTTTTATTTTTTTTATTTAAGTTTTTTTGTAAAATATTAATCAAGTTATTTAAAAGATAAAAATTATGCACATTTTAAAATCTGAAATGCTAAAATAAAAAATTGTACAGTGTATGGTTTTGACTTTGAAATATTAATATCAATAATATGGTGTGGAAATCTAAATCTACTGTGTACAGTGCATACCGAAGTGTATGAAATTATGTAAGTGTCATAACTTGTGTTAGCTTCAACACATTTGTTTGCTTATTTGAAAGAGTATTATGTAAAGTTTCTTATCTTAGAATTAGAAACCACTTGCAATTCTATCTCGGCGATAAAGCATGTGTTTATTTTAGTGCTGTCAAAATTATCGCGTTAACGGCGGTAATTAATTTTTTGAATTAATTGCGTTAAAATATTTAACGCATGTGCAGAATGGCCCGCCCCATACGTGCCACCAGTGGCAGCGCCAGGGTATGGCTGGGGTAGGCTACACCCATACCAAGAAATGGCTTAGCCCCACCATGAAAAATGATGTTAAAGTAAGCACAATAAAGTCTGCCAACTCGCGGAGTAAATTGCACAGACAGCAGTTAGTAAGATTGATTTCAGTATCCACGGTTTTGAAAACTTTTGTCACTTAGTGATCGTCTTCTCAATAGAACATCTTTGATAACGGCGTGGTGTTGTTGCAGGAAGTCCCGACGGAGAATACTTTTGCTGTAGTACAGGTAACACAACACATAACTGGTACGCAGGTTATGTGCGTAATCTGAAATGCGTACCGTCACTTGTGTCACAAAGCGCATTTGCGTACCGAGGTACTTGTGAAGCTTTTCCAGAAGGCGGTTAGATCACCGGACGACAGAGTCGGTCTCCGTGTGCACAGACAGGGCTGCTGTTAACGTCGGTCTGTACAACGGAATTGTGCCAAAACTACGCCAACCGGCTGCGGAGGGAGACTTCCCCCCCCCACTGGAGAACTGCGCTAAAACAGCTGATCACAACGTTCACACTCTGTGGTCACGAAGTACTCCACTAGCCGCCGCCGCCCCCCCCCCCCCCCCCCTCTGTCGACTTTCCTGAAGTACTCCCCCGTTGATAGAAATCAACACGTAATGAATTAAGACCCCACGGTTTGATGATTGATAGGTGTGTGGGTTGTCTTTCATTTTGACACACAGAAAAATGTTATAATAAACATAGATACTGTATGTTAAATGGATATATCCTCCTTTCATTTATCTTTCCATTCCCACAACAATATACATAAATAAATGGCATATTTTGGACATAGTTCGAATGGTGATTAATCATGATTAATTAATTTTTAAGCTGGGATTAATCTGATTAAAATTTGTAATCGTTTGACAGCCCTAGTTTATTTATAACACTTAAAATTAAACTTCAAAATGCTATTGAGTGTTTCCTCTATGTAATAATGATGTACTACCAGCAGAGTGCGCTATTGTAATTTCCAGATTAATCCACTAGGGATTACTGTTGCAAAACTAACCTCTATTTAAACAAGAAAAGCTTATTTTTCTTCTTAAAAATGGAAAGAGAATTACACTAGGGAAGAACATTACACTATGGTAAAACAACTCCGCACATAACCGCCAATACACATTTGCAAACTGGAATATTTAAAAAAAAAACGTCAATTCACACTTGCAAGCAGAACATAAACTTCCAAAATCAGATCCCTACAAATACCAAACTTTCCACCGTAAAATGACCTGTCTATTTTATAGTTCCAACTCTGCAAAGAAATATGATTTGTCCTTCTCAAGATGGAGTGCCTAGCCTCATGTGAGTAGGACTTTCAATTAGCATTTCACGAAATGGCGACATGAGAGCAAGACAAGATGGCAACTGATTTTCCAACCTTTGACCTGAAGAACAAAGGGATTTGAAAACACCTCGTGGCTTTCACAGCGGAGTTGAAATAATGCTAGAAAATTCAACACAAAATAACACTGCAGTTTAAAATAACATTTCTATTTATTTTACAATTATAAATGGGCCTCATACCCTTACGTCATAGCCCAACCCATGTACGTAATGTTTTGACTTTAAAAGCCAGTATGGTTATCTCTTCCGTTTAAACACGCTATTATGGGACAAAGTGAGATGCTAATCAAACACAATCAGAAGAATATCGTCTATCTAACGCACGAATGTCGCACTTCTCGTCGTAATCCACACGCAATGTCTGTTTGAAAACAGAAAATACAACCACTGAAAGCTTCAAACTTTTCAGGCCTTTTCCTCAAATAGGACTTTTTTTAATAAGAAAGCCTCTTGCTGTAATTAAAACACTCACTCAACTGTGTTCTTGTCTCAAACAGTCCCCACTGTTTAATGGCCTCAAACCATTCACGTTAAATTAAAACATAACAAGAAACACTTTGAAATGATTGCCCTCATCACACAAAGGACTTTTAAAAAGAAAAACAGCCTCACACTGTCTTTAACACAAACACTCACTCCAATATGGTGAGCTTCCACTGTGATTGTGTTCTTTGTCTCGAGCAATCCCGACTGCTAAATAGCCTCAAACCATTCACGTTAACTTAAAACGTAACAAAAAACACTTATTTGAGCGATTAGCCTTTTGCCGACATGTAATAACAGACAAACGAATAGCATGCAGGGTTAAATATAAGAAAAATAAGAAATTTGAACTCACCCTGCTTGTGAAAATGCAACGCCACGTGTTATGGAATTATTATTTTTATAAATGTGGTTGTTTTAACATTAATTTAGGCAGTCTTTCTCAGGAGTCCAACTTACCAGACAGACACACACTCCTATTGTTCACTATGTAATCTATTGAAGATTTTGAATAAACAGGTACTTCTTTACCTTTCTGTATGGGCCCGAGTGTATATCTGCCAGCATTGTTCAAGCTCCTTTGAAAACTGCAACTGCTCTCCCGGTGCAACAAGATCACGTCGGGGGTCATCAATTGTTAATCTGTGTGGTTCTTCTCGCGTCCAGGAAAGAGAAGCTTAAAAAGGAGACTAAATGGAGTCTCTGAGATTGTTTCACAATTGGTACTTTAATTAATAAAAAGCGTGGTAAAGTCACAAACAGGATATTGTTCGACAGAAAAGCAGCTGTCTCTGGCTCTCGCTAGAAGAGAAAAGAGGCCGACCCCTCAGGTCTCGTTGTTTATATATCCTCTGCTGGCTCTTCCCTGTGGGCCGGCTTTCCACGTATTTAATGTTCGTTGTTACGCATATCAGAGGATACAGACATTGTACATTCAATATATCTAAACACGCCTTTTCTCCTCCTTAACTCTTTCATGACTTTTCATTTAACACATTCTAAACGCTGTAATCAATACTCCAAAAAATACAGGAAATACGTCACAGCAGTTTGGTTTCCGGTCGTTCCGGATGTTGTCGCATGCTACCCACATCTGTAAACAATAACGTACTCAAATAAACTGTACCTTCATTTAATATTCAACAATAATAATATCTCGACTTCTATAGTTGTAGTGTTGAAATCAGTAGGTTTCGGTGTGCAACATCATATCATATCGCTGCTAAATTCACCTCTATAGTAAATGGTATTTTAGCCTCATGCTAAATGCTAACCGGAGATGAAGGATTTTCAGAATAAAGCTTAACAACTGGTTGTGCACAAGAACTTCTGGTTTTTCAGTATAAAACAGCATTTAAACTGAAGGTATGTTTAAGGTACATTATGCTATCAAAACATTGATTTTAATTTCTAACAGTATATATATATGTATATGTGGTTTCAACAGACTGGTCTGAATCTTGATTTTCCTGATTGGGGTAAATGTGAATGCCTATGAATTTATAAATGCTACTACTCCATGGGCTGTGTTGACTTTCAATGGGTGGCACATTACCACATGTGCAGTTTTCTCAATGACTTTCGCTAGTGCAGCTAGATGTCTTGCACATCCTGTCTGGCCTAGTTCTATATTGCCTAACTTTGAGCTATGGTACAACAGTACCTGTCTCACTCCCCCTTTTTTCTGAAACAGGACTCCATTGACTATTCCACCTGATTCAGAAACATCAAGGCAAAAATCATCGTCATAATCAGGAGTGGAAAGGTGTGCCGCTTGACTCAGGGCTTGCTTCGTCTTCGTGAAAGCTTCTTCGGCCAACGTTGTCCACTCGAGAGTCGCTTTAAGATTTCTGTTTCCTGCTTCTGTAATTATGTGTCTCAGTGGTTGTGTCAAATCCACATAGTCAGGTATGTACATCCTGCTGTAACCTGTCAGGCCCAGGAACGCATCTGTTGCACTGTTTCGGGCTTTGGTTGGGAGAGGATGGAAGACCGTTGTGCTGGTGTCAGAGTTAGACTCATGCCCGGTGCCGTGGGAGGGCCAGGGAGGGCCAGGCCCTCCCATTTTACATTCCTGCCCTCCCCCAAAAAACACGTTTTATTATTTATAATTTTTTTTAAATATATATATTTTATTTTTTTAATTATAAATAAACTGTGAACTTTTATGCTACGATGTATGTGATGTCAGAACAAAACAAAAAAATCGCAGGCTACGTCAAATAAATGCATGTGTCTGTTGTGATTTGTGATTCGTCCCCATTTAGACCAATCACAGCATCACACTCTGCCGCCTATTCTGGATTTGTTTATTGTGCATTCTGTAGACTCCCATTTCTGTTTGAATTACAAAATGGACATCAAAAATTGGCTTAAAAGGTCTAAGGATTTGTTAAAACGAAATAGCGACGAAAGAACTGCAGCCGATGGTGCTGCTGGCGACCCTGCACCTGCCGTTGCAGCAGCACGCCTTAATGTCACAAGCTTGACCTCAGCAAATCCCGGGGCTTAGTTAGCGATGATCTTGTGGTTAATAAACCCAAGCAGGTGAAGCTGGATCGTTATCCAGGGAGATTGTTTTCAGGAAAGAAGCGCACTTTTGCCGCTGCATGGTACAACAACAGACCATGGCTTGAAGATTCGTTAAAAGCAGACGCAGCCTTTTGTTTCCCCTGTAGACAGTTTAAAGTAAATACGTCTTCATCTGATGCGGCTTTTACTGTCAAAAGTTTTTGCGACTGGAAACACGCATTAAAGACTGATAAAGGACTGCTTAGGCATGCCGCATCAAAAGAACACATTTCATGTGAGCGTTTGTGGAGAGAGAGAGACAGATATGCGAGGAAACAAATAAGGAAATTATAACTTTGGTGCAGATCAGCTGCACGGAACCGTTATTACGCGTCAGCTGTCGTTGATATTATAGCATTTTTAACTGTCAACCAACTCCCTCTCAGAGGTGACTCGATTCACTCCACAGCATGTCCGAGTGCAGTGCATAGGAACATAAACCATGCCCAAGGCGGGCTAAACAGTTCATCGTCTACGTCTCTACTATTTCTCTCCGAGTGCAGCGATGAGGAAGCTGCCATCCGTAACCAGTGTGCCTTGCTCGTGATTTACCAGTGTTTGTGCTGCCACGCACACAATGTTTAAAAGTGGTTGCTATGTTGCCCTTTATTTGTGTATGTTTGCGATAAGTGTGCGTCTTTACTCAATGCTGTTGGCCTTGCTGTTTGATATTGTGCCGCAGGCCCGCAGCACGTGACGGTTTTGTGTGCCCTCCCATGAAAATCATATGCCCTCCCTTTAGATTTGTTCTGGCGCCGGGTCTGGTTAGACTGTTGGAGGAAATCATCTTTCCCAGGAATGTAACTGTTCTCCTTGCGATCTGTGTTTTTTCTTTCTTCACCTTGTATCCTACATTAGCCAGTAGGATTAGCAATTGTTGTGTCACAGCCAGACATGATGCTGCTAGAAGTAAATCATCAACATACTGTATCAGAGTCACTCCCTCCGGTAGTTGCAATGCACTAAGATCTTGTTTCAAAGCACGGTTAATTTCCCACACTGGTAGAGGCACAATCGACTCTGAAAGAGCTTGGAGTGGACGCAAGAATTGAGGAACGAGACATACTGGAGAGGGAGTTGACGCAGGACAAGTGGTCGACCCAGGAGAATCGGAGGAGGAACCAGATGCAATTGAACCCCACAGACGTGAGAGCTATCATCCGTGGAGACAACGGAATTAATGACTGAA
Source organism: Gymnodraco acuticeps (assembly GCF_902827175.1). NCBI lineage: Eukaryota > Metazoa > Chordata > Actinopteri > Perciformes > Bathydraconidae > Gymnodraco > Gymnodraco acuticeps. Next base: position 167,550 of record NW_022991098.1, read on the forward strand.
GGGTCGTGAGTAAAGTGATAATTCGCGAATACAGGGGATATAACAGACTGTGGGGTTGATTTACTCATGATAATAATTTGTCGGACATGGATAATTTGATAAAAGAAGTGAAGATGGCAAGGTTCATATGTGTATATGAATAGGGTCTGAACGGGGAGGGGGGGAGCAAACACCGCAAACTCTGGCTAGAGTATTGCAGTCAAGGCGATGAGGACTACAAACCAGGGCAATCTGGTGGACCGTTGCATGCACACTTTGTGCGTTTTTCCCAGAGAGCTGGAGCTCTCTGCCCAATTCATATGGGGGGTGGGATGCCTTTTTTGTTTTCTACTGGAGGCATTCTACCAGGCACTTGGAAGTTCATCATTGTTTATTGCAAAGTGTAATACTGTTCTATCATTTATTGGTTATTATTGTTCAATGTTGTTCGGCAAACATATGTATAAGGAGGATAAGCACCTGGATTTCAATTTACAGTTGGCAAAACACTGAAGTGGGGTTTGAAACAAAGAAGAAGACACAATGCAGGTTTAATAGTTCATTTAAATTACTGGTCATAATATGAATAAATTGAATTTCATTAGTTATAATGTAAAAGGAATCAACCATCCCATAAAGAGGAAGACAATGATCAGTCAATTGAAGAGATTGAATTGCTCAGTAGCACTACTGCAGGAGACCCATTTGAGTGCAGAGGAACACAAAAAGCTGAGAAGGGAATGGGTGGGGCAAGTTTTCAGTGCCTCATGTGGAGGAGAAAAAAAAAAGAGGAGTAGCTATTTTGTGTCATAAGTCGTTATGTTTTGTTCTAGAGAAAGTACATGAAGACAAAAAGGGACGCCATGACAATTGGGAATGTAAATATAACTATTTTGAATTTATATGCTCCAAATGAAGAAGATCCCGGCTTCTTTAAAGAAATTGCAACACTTCTAGCAGAAAACGCAAAGGGAATAATCATAGTCGGGGGGGATTTTAATTGTGTTGTGAACCAAAGAATAGACAAACAACCACCTGTACTAGGACCACAAACACGCAAAGCTAAAGCATTATGTAACATGATAGAGGAACTTGGGCTCACAGATATATGGCGCTTACAACATCCTAGAGACAGGGACTTTACATTTTTTTCAAAAGTGCACAAGAGTTACTCCCGAATTGACCTCTTCTGTGTCTCCAAACAGGATGCCCATAAAGTCACAGATTGTCACATTGAACCCACTACCATCTCAGATCATGGACCAGTGGTAATGTCAATCAAGTTGGAAGAGGAGAAGTATTATAGATACTGGAGGTTGAATGTTTCATTATTAAATAACCCAGAGGTGGTACAAACTATAAGAGAAGAATTTAATAATTATCTGGAACATAATGATAATGGAGAAGTTTCGGTATCAACAGTATGGGAGGCAGCTAAAGCAGTTCTTAGGGGACAAATAATTGCCCTCTCCTCAAGATTGAAAAAAGAATGTGAAAAGAAACAATTAGATTTTAGAGGCGAGATTTGAGTGACTTATTGACATATAAAGCCGAAGGTGCTTTACGATTTGCTAATCAGAGATATTATGAATCAGGAAACAGAGCGAGTCGGCTATTAGCATTTCAGTTACGTAAAACACAAGCAACCAGGATAGTTCCGAAGATTATGAGTCCCTCCAAGAAAAAAATGGTGACTCACCCTAAAGAAGTAGCGGAAGCCTTTTCTATTTATTATAAAGCACTCTATGACTCGCCAGTGGTAGAGGATAAAGCAGGAAAAATTAGAACCTTCCTTGGTGGATTGAATTTACCTAAATTAAGTGAACAAGAGTAAAAAACGATGGTGGAACCAATCACAAAGGAGGAAATTGAAGAAGTTATAAAGAAGTTGAAAAACAATAAATCACCAGGGATAGACGGGTACCCGGGGGAGTTTTACAAATGTTTTAAGAAGGAGATCACACCACTTTTGCAAAGAGTATTTAATTATGCTCTTAAGGAGAACCAACCTCCCAAAACATGGTCTGAAGCAATAATATCTGTGATTCCCAAGGAGGGGAAAGACCCTACAAATTGTGCGTCGTTCAGACCTATAAGTTAGCTCTGCAATGACGGAAAAATGTTGAGTACAATAATAGCTCAAAGAATCCAGAAATATATCACTAAAATAATTAATCCAGATCAGACAGGATTCATACCTGGAAGACAGGGAAATAATAACATTAGACGAACCCTAAATATAATGTCAATGGCACGGAAAAGTAAGCGGTCTTCAATGCTTCTCAGCTTAGATGCTGAGAAAGCATTTGATAGGATAGACTGGCTATATTTGGAATGTACACTAGAGAAGATGGGATTTCATTCAGATTTGATTAATTGGGTTAGAGTTCTGAATTCCGATCCGGTGTCAAGGGTCCGCGTTAATGGTTACACATCTGAACAATTTAAATTATACAGAGGGACCAGACAAGGATCGCCTCTCTCCCCACTGCTATTTGCGATTAGTATAGAGCCACTGGCAGAAATGATAAGGGAGAACCCTAGAACCCTAGAATCCATGGAATATCAGAGGGGGGAGGAACACACAAACTATCGTTGTACGCGGACGATGTGATATTATATATCAGTGATCCTCTAACCTCAATTCCAACCCTATGGAGTTGCCTGGATGAGTTTGGTGAAGTGTCAGGGTATAAAGTTAATGAATCCAAATCGGAGGCTATGATGTTAGTGGGTGATTGGCCATCTCAATTAGACAAGGAGGTTTCATTTAAATGGTCAGCACAAGGCTTCAGGTATCTGGGAATCATTATCACTCCAAAAACTTCAGTTATACAAGGCAAATTATGGTAGATTAATAACGGAAATAAAATTAGATATGGCTAGATGGGAGATTCTCCCACATTCATTATTTGGTAGAATTGACACTGTAAGAATTAATATACTTCCCAGATTATTATATCTGTTTCAGTCTCTCCCCCTCTATGTTCCAGTTTCGGTCTTTAAAATGATAGACAAGTTGATTTCCACATTTATATGGCAAAAGATGAAGCCTAGGATTAAATTGAAGCTGTTAACATATTCAAAGAATGAAGGAGGTCTCAATCTTCCCAATTTGAAGTTGTACTACTGGGCAGCACAACTGTGGGGTATGGTTGAATGGCTTACACAAAATGGGGAGACGACTTGGTTGGAATTAGAGAAGGAATCATGCCCATTAATGCCTCTTGAGATGCTGCCATTTCTGGGACAAAAGAGCTGGAGGAAACTTGGGTTAGAGAATGAATGGATGAAGTGCACCCAGAAAGTAAGGTCAATAGTGAGAAAAAAAGTGGAAGCACCGCTAACAATTTCAAGGGTGATGGAAATTGCAAAGAATGGGGACTTTAGGCCCAGTAAACTGGATACAGGATTTAGGAATTGGGCGCGGAAAGGACTTATTATAATAGACCAAATGTTTGAGGGTGACATTTTTTGTTCATTTAAACAATTACAAGATACATTTGGCTTAGGTTCTCATGATTTCTATAGATACTTGCAATTGAGAAATGATTTAATGTCACATAGAGAATGGAACACACTTAAGCGAACACCCACTTCCATAGAATTGTTACTAATAAGGATTATGAAAGAAAAGAGTGTCACAAAAATGGTATTACAAATGTCTGCAAGGACACATGTCAGGGAATACTTTGGATATTAAGGAAAAATGGGAGATGGAGATGAATGTTATTATTGATGACGACTCGTGGGAAGATGGGTGTGAAAGGGGACATAAAATAACAAATAGCCCTTCATGGAAAGAATTTAATTGGAAAATAAAAATGAGATATTTTAGGACTCCTTATTGTTTCAAAATATAACGGAGCGTTAACAAATTTGTGTTGGAGGGACTGTAAACAGATTGGAGATCACACTCACATTTTTTGGGACTGCCCGAAGCTGAAGTCATTCTGGGAAGGGATTCGTACAGAAATATTGGCCATCTTGAATATTAATTTACCACTAGACGCACGATATTACATTTTAGGAGTAATCCCAGAAGGGGCTATGGATAAGACAAAGGGTTATTTGCTGCATATCCTTCTCTTGGTTGCAAGAAAGATGATAACAATATCTTGGCTTAAACCACTGCCACCCACCCTACGTCAGTGACCAGACAGGCTACTGATGGTGTTCTCAATGGAAAAAATAACAGCAAGACTCCAGATGAAGTCGGATGTGTTTGTAAATAGATGGACTCCTGTAATTGATCATTTTGGGCTACAATTGTGAAAAGGTGCTGTTACGATATAGGGGTGGACTTGAACAAAACTAAGTCTAGTTTATTTTAATTTATTTGTGTGTTGCCGATTCAATATTCTCTCATTCCTCTTTGTTTGGATGTAACTTTTAAGATACCATGATGTATAATTATCTGTGTTTGCCGAACTGTAAGTAATTTTTTGTTTGTTTTTCTATCTCAACAATGTAAAATTGATCTGCATATGGTTGAATAAACATTTAGTTATAAAAAAAAAAAAAGCACGGTTAAATAATCCTGGACTATCTTTGTAACCTGTGGCATCCGATTGTACGTGTATCGCTGTCTTTGGTAGGTAAAAGCAAATATGTCCTGGACGTTTGGATCTAATGGTAAGGAAAAAAATGCATTAGCTAGATCGATCACTGTGAAATATTTGTGACCTGGATTAAGATTTTGTATGTGGATCGGGAACAGGAATATTATCAGTTTTACTGACATTGTTGACTTCTCTTAGATCATGGACCATCCTCCATCCCTTGTTTCCAGCCTTTGGTACCGGCAAGATGGGAGTATTCCAATTTGAACCGGTGTATCTGATTACTCCAGCTTGCAACAATCCTTGAATAGTGTTTCCTATCCCATCTATTTGTTCTTGCTTAAATTTGTATTGCGGGCGCCAACATGGTTTGCAATTGTCCACTAGCTCCACTGAGACTTCATGATTCACTAATCCAACATCATAGTCTCCAGTGGTCCAAAGATGTGTAGGCACCTGCATCAGCATTTCTTCTGTGTTCTCGTCCATGATCTCTGTCCAATTCCTGCTTCTCCAATAGCCCTTGTTCCTGGCTATTGTTTCCAATCCTCCACATCATCTGGTCTGTTGATCGCCACAGGAAAGGTGATTCTGTTGCCAACCATTCTGTGTTCAATGCAGTCTTTATCATTGGACCCAATGATCTGGACTCCGCTCCAATGGTCATGGCGAGTGTGACATGAGGAACAGCTTCTTCAGATAAATTGTACCATTGCTTTTGTTCTGGTGTAAGTTTTACCGCTGCTGCTACACCCTGCGGTCCTATGTAGATGTCTGCTACAGTCAAATCTTCCATCTTTCCCTCTCTATCTTCCATCCATGCGTCTTGATATTCTTCATCTGGTCACCTTAGATAATTGTACGTACAATGTAGAGGATCTTGTGGGGGCCCATAGGGTCTCAGTGTATTTATCCATGGCTTCCAGGCCATGTACGTTCTTTGGACATGCGGTGTATCAATTTCAGTGGTGATCAGGTGGCTCCAGTACACAGTGGTTGTGTCATTTTCTTCGTCGTAATCTGGAATTGCTGCCATCATGATTCTCTGTTGTCCGTCATACGTTTGGTAGAGTGGTATTTGGCCTGGAGATTGGATAATCAGCCCATCTGGTGTGCATAGAATTCTTGCTCCTGATTTTACGAGCAGGTCTCTTCCCATCAGATTTATGGGACAGTCTCATGTGTAACATCCCATATTCCGGAAACCCTTTCCTCTGCCTTTTCCTCGGAAACTTCCTCTACCTCTTTGTTGGTTCTGCATCTGATTTCCTGGCACTACCTGAGCTTGAACTGTTCGCGGTGTCTGCATTACTGTCTCCGTTTCTATGGCCTTCTCTGCTGTAGTTGCCATTTAACTTGCCGCTTTCTTGTTTTTATTAGTTTCGGTATCTCTCTCAGCTATTTGTATCTTCAAGAGTCTCCTTGCTAGGATTTTGTCGTCTTCATCAAGTCCCATCTTTGCTGCCTGGTATCTGATATCGTGGTGAATGAGATGTTGTCTCCGTTCTTCAGCGGGTTTAGTGTCCAATCCCACCACTTCTTCCAGATGTGCCTGCACTGCTAGGGGAAGGGCTTTAATGACAGAGTTCTTCCACAACATTTCAACAGATGGAGAAAGATCATGTCGTTCACCCATGCAAGCCTCCCACACTCCTTCACATTTCTTCAAGAATGCATGCATGTCTTCCCCCGGCTCCTTCTTCAAGCTGGTGAGAGCATGTAAACTGCGTGTTGTCGGGTAGATGTGACGAATAGCAGCCCAATAATTCGACCTGATGTAGTTGAATGGAGTGTCATCTGGGTCGTTCGTGCAATTGGCCTCGGAATCTATTGATCTCGCTTCAAGTCGTCCTTCAATCCGTCCGAGCAGGGCCCTCATGTCTCCCAAGCATAGGTGGTCTTGGGCTGTGTATCTCTCCAGATCATTCACCCACTTCTGACCTCCTTTTATGAGTGGAGGTAGTTTTCCCACTAATGCTTCCATGTCCCTGTGAGTCCATGATTGGTATTGAAATCCTCCTTTTCCAGCTGCTATCAATGGCATGGCGCTATGTGCGGTACTCCTGAGTCTTTCAGCTATGGACCCTGTCCAAGTTTGTTGTTGGTTGATTTCGTCGCCTCTGCTTTTCACTGAGGGTGTTGTAAAACCCTGTTGTTGCTGTGTGTGTTCCGGGTATACTGAGTGTCTGCTGGTTACAGAATGTGCACTGTCGTTGTCATCTCCATGTCCTTGTCCTCTGTAATTTGTTCGTCAGGAGAGTAATTTGTTCGGCGTGTTGTTTGAGAGTCTTCCCATCCCCGAGTTCTTTGTTCTTATTGTTCTCTACTTTGGTTCTGGTGTCTGTTTTCCATCATGTCCCGGAATCTCACATCTTCTTGTCGTCTTTCCGCCAGACGTTGTTGATATTTATCTTTCGTTTTGTCTTTCTGCAACAATGTCTTTATGGGCTTCGTCTGCCTTTCGTCTTTCTTCAATAATGTCATTATTTGCTTCTTCTGCCTTTCGTCTTTCTTCTATAATGTCATTATTTGCTTCTTCTGCCTTTCGTCTTTCTTCTGCGTGTCTGTCTTCCACTTCTTGTCTGTGTTGTTGTGCGTCTTCCTCTGCTGTTTGTGATTGAAGAGAGAAGATAGGCCCAGCTGCACTCGCATAAGCGGCCATTGTTCCTGGATCTGCACCTGGTGATCTGTTGGTGGACTGGAATGACATGGGTGTTTGTAATATGTCTCGCTGAAGTTGGCTGTCTGTAGGCATAGTTCTTAACAGCGGTTTAATTCCACTTTTTACATTATTTAGTTATTACAAAATAGTTTCATTTCATGAGGTATTTCTGTATTCTACACTTCCTTCGGTCTCTCCCCTCTGTCGCCACTAGATGGAGACAGGGGAGCTAGAGGTCTTAACCGTTCATTGTGGCTATTTGGACCGCTCAAAATATACACAGCGCACTTCGCCTGTCTTATGACAGACTACTTAGAAGGGGAGAATGGTTTTTCTCCATTTCTCAAACAATAAATGTAGCATCTTATCTGTTATGGAAATAATTGTCATAGACGCCAAGATGTGACATACAGGACAAACCTTGATGTCTGTTTACCTTCTTTAAGGACACAGGCTGCTTAGCCAATAATGTTATTGTTCCCATTCTGTGACCGGTCAATACTGGGTCACAGATGGTCTGTGTTGTGGGTACACTGGGACACTTCCTTCTCTGTATTTGTGGACTCCAAGGTGAAATCTTCGAGGTCATAGGTGTCCGAGGAAAGTAGCTCAGTGTTCCCACACTGTTTAGGCTATCTTCTCAAATATGTTGTTTACTCTCTGCGAAACCAGTTAGATGGGCTGGCAAGAGAGAGGCTCTCCAGAATTGACGTGGCAACTCTACCGTGAAGTCAGAACCTCTGACTCTTGGATTTGTGATGTGAATACTCTGGTACCAACTCCAAATAAATCACAGTGGTTTGACATCAAAGCTCCGACTCTTCCCGTGTCTCCTTCCTGAGTCGGTGACTCCACTGCATGCTACACAGAAGTTTCCTCTACATTATCTTTAATCTTACCCTAAACATAACCTTTTAGATTTTATGCCTAACCCTAAGTTAGTTTCCATCAATCAGTACATCATCTTATACCTAACTACTGGTCTAATTTAATATAAATCTTCATAAAAAGCGTACTCCTATCTTCAAACAGAAGTCTAACGGTTCAATGTGGTTATTTGGACTGCTCAAAATATACACAGCGCACTTCGCCTGTCTTATGACAGACTACTTAGGAGAATGGTATTTCTCTATTTCTCAAACAATAAATGTAGCATCTTATCTTATCTTACTTCTAAAACTTAACTACTCAGATGTAATGCTTAAACTTTAATTAGTATCCTTATAACACTGGACCATCTTGTCCTTGATTTAAGCTCTAAAACCCAATCTCTTTAACTGCTTACCTAATCCTAAAATATATCTCCACAAAGAGCTATTTGACTCTCAACCAAAACCATTATAAACCATTTATGATCTACTCTGATCCAGATATATGTATTTACTAAGGAGTTTATCATATTAATTTTGCTCCCAATAAAAATAGGAGGTCTTATGTGTCTCCCAAGCACCTTATGTTGAGAGATTTTTAACAACTGTTTAATTCCACTTTTTACATTATTTAGTTATTACAAGATTGATTCATTTTTTGAGGTTTTTCTGCATTCTACATTTTCTTCGGTCACTCCCCTCTGTCGCCACTAGATGGAGGCAGAGTAACTAGGAGGGCCTGTGACGGCATTTAATCCATGAAATCATTAATCATGGACAAATATCTCTAATTAATCTTATTTTTAGCTCACTTTCATTCTAAAATTACACATGGTTTTTATTAAATCGGTCAAGTCTTTTTACATAACTCGAATATATCTGATTTATCAATATTTTTATTAATATAGATACTAATAAAGTGATAATTATATTCCTCCATTACTTAGCAATAAATCTAGCATCTTATCTTGAATCTGACTCCTAAAACTTAACCACTCAGATTTAATACCTATATTTTAGTCAGTATCCATCAAATAGTACATCATCTTATCCTTTATCTGAGCTCTAAACCCAACCAAGCTGGCTGCTTACCTAACCCTAAAATACGTCTCCACAAAGGGCTATTTGGCTCTCAATTAAAACCATTATAATCTAATTGTAGCAATAAGTGCACTATTTTAACTATCCATCAAATAGTGCATCATCTTATCCTTTATCTGAGTTCTAAACCCAACCAAGCTGGCTGCGTGTCTAACCCTAAAAAACGTCTCCACAAAGGGCTATTTGGCTCTCAATTAAAACCATTATAATCCACTTTTGGTACTCTCTTATCTAAATATCCAATAATAGACCATCTTCAGTCTAACAGAGGACTATTTTGTTCCCCAAGAATATCAGCTTACCTTTATTTTGACCATTAACCTTGATCACTTTGGCTCTTTGCCTAAATCTAAACCACCTTATCTCCCCACTCTTTCATTTATTTCCCCCAGAATACATTTCCACAAAGGGCTATCTGACTCTTAATTATAACCACTAAAATTAACTAATGGTACACTCTTAACTAAATATCAAATAATAAGACCATCTTCAGTCTAACGGCGGACTATTTTGTCCCCTAAGAAGACCAGCTTGCCTTTAAATCTGACCATTAACCTGAATCACTTTGGCTCTTTGCCTAAATCTAAACCACATTCTCTCTCCACTTTTTCATTCTGCTCTTCCAACCCCTTCTGGTCCGAGCCTCCTTGGGGGTTAACGAAAGGAAACGGGTTATAAACAGATACGGCCATTGCGGCAAGGGGTGGCATCCGCGGTAACCCCGCTACCCTCCCCCGTGTCTCTGTCCTTCAAGCTTAAATTACTCTGTCTATTTCATCTTTACACACTTATGACTCAGTCATGATGCTAAGCTAGAGCATGAGCCAACAATGCCTCTAGTGCGCGTGCCTTTCCTTGGATCTCTGTATAACCATGAAGTTGTCGGGCGACATGGGGAGATCTGGTGGCCCTTACACAAACCTAACCCAGCCGGAGCCTGGAGAAACGGGGGACTTGCTTCGAACCTTAGTATGATTGACTGAGTCGCTCGTTTTCTTTCCTACCACTGTTTACATTTGATGGTTTTGGTGAGATTTGATTGGTTATTGGTTTTCTGCAGTCCTTATCAGAACATTCCTGAACCACTAGTTGATGTCATTCAAAGCTAGTGTGCACTAAACCCATACGGGTATACCTAGCTGACGTATCGCAGAATGGGAATGATTTCTGACAAAATAAAACATAATAATAATATAGGATTTAACTTTTATAATATACCTTGATTTATTTTCTAATGAGTGTACCAGTTTAACTTCGCCCTTATTGTAACAATTACTTACATTTAAAACAGTCCACCTCTTTATCTTTCTACTTTATAAACCAAATATTCCCCCTCTCGAAACCCCCCTAAGGTCCCGTTAGAGGGTAAGGGGTTTACAGAGAAAACCGGCTGCGGAGTGTGAAACGTAGACACTGACCTACTTTGGTACATGGTGCTCTCTGGAGATCCTTACCCTAACTCCTAAATATAGACAGTAGTAGATTTACTATTTAAATCTTAGTCGGACCACGAAACTTGGTGGTTAGACTAACAAGTAGAAGAGGTTAAATGACCGATTCTACTTAGGGAAGGCGTTTAAATGTCCTCTTATATTCACTCCTAAATCTTAGAGTTTGTCATAATGCAAACATAACCTGTCTTTAAGGCATTTTTATAATATTTTAGGTTTTATCACCACCTTAAAATCCTACCTTAGGAGTCTCAGACCGTCTTCAGTTCTGCTGCCATGAGAATTTGTTTCTGTTGTCTGGGACCAGTACTTCCCAAACACGAAACAGGTCATTAAAGAGTTAGGGTGTAACCTGTAAAGATAACCTGACTGACGTACCTCAAGTAGGGAGGGATTACTAACAGTTTTAAATATAATAATACACTGTTTTATTTTTAGAATAGATCTTGATTTATTTACTAATGAGTTTACCACATTAACTTTACCTTTATTCTTTTATTGATTATTTTTTGCTACCAGACTCTTCTGTTAAGAGTTTGTTTTTTCTCTTTTGTCATGGAGTTAGAAAATTTCATTATTCTGCATTTAATTTTACTCCTATATTTTCTCATCACCACACTTAATTACAATTATTAACATATATCTTTCTTGGTCTTTCTTCCATAGATCCCTAAAACACATGCAATATGAATGAAAAGGATTTTACGGAATCCCATCTACTTTACAAGATCATTTTCGAACTCTTACGAACTCACCACCATGAACAAAACACCAAACACACTTCCCAGGAGTCTGCGAGTCTCCATACACCCCTTACCTTGACAAAAGACCGTATTACAACTGCAATTATACCCTACATCCTTAAAACCATTACTTTCCACCCGATACAGGGAAGTACAACCAATGCCCGACATAACAAGGATCTACACCAGTGGTCCCCAAACTAAGGCCCGCGGGCCGGGTACGGCGCGCCTCCACATTTGGCCCGGCCCCCTGAACAATACCAGAGACGCATTATGATTTTTTTATTTATTTATTTTAATTTAAATTTTTTTTTTTCAGTCTGGCCACGCGAATCCTAGACTAGCCCCTGTCAAAATGTTGTGACCTGCTCTATCTAAATCAGTCGCATTGACCCGAAGACACCTTTTGAGTTGTATACACTGTTGGAAAGAGGATATTCCTAGCTTTCTAATGATATCAGGATTGTTTTTGTACTTCAAATATTAAGCGAAATATATCACATTATATAGACTGTCACCGAGTCATCATTTTGAGAAAAAGGCCTTCAAAGTTGTCTCTTCTCTGGAATCCATCGATCTGATTGATTATTAGCGGAGCAAATGATCAAAATACTACAGAGGGAAGATATTTTTGTTTGGAGGGGAAGCGCGCGAGTGTGTGTATACGTGTGTGTGTGTGAGCTTGTGTAATTTTGCGTTTGTGTGTATTGTGTTTGTTTCCCGGGGAAAACAATCACGAGAAACACCGGCTGTTGTTATGCCTGCTGTGACGTCAAGTTACTCCGTTCTCCGCTTGTAATTATGCCGAAGCTTCAAAGTTGTATTTATCATCTGAATTTGCCGAAACAAGTTTAATATTCTGAAAGCCAAGACTTTGTTTAATTGAAATCAGATGAAAACAAACTGTAACGGACCCTGCAGTGTTATCTATGATTACTATACTCTTACATTCATAATTTCAGCGGAGTGAGGGGGGCGGCGCTGCGGAAGAGCAGATTGCGAGTGAGAAATAAATAAATTGGAAATAAAAGTTTCATATTCTGAAAGCCAAGACTTTGTTTGTTTAAAATCAAACAAAACACCCAAACCCCGAAAAAATAGTTTTTTTTACTACGTAAATCCACGTTTATTTTGAGAGATTCTGCTCTGACAACTAAGCTAAACTTTTACCTGTTAAGATTGTGCACGGCACAACAGAAAGTTACAGTAATTTTCAATGGACTTTTTTTCTGTGAAGAACCCAGAGAGGGTTATTTGGTTATTATTTATTTTATAAATAGTGTTATTTATTTCATTAATAGTGTTATTATTTATTTCCTGACTTTTTTTCTGTGAAGATCCCGGAAAGGGTTATTAATATTTGGTTATGTGTGGCTTTCTAGAAAACAATAAATGTTTACGTTTAGACACCCATGCGATCGTCACACTTTTTCTGTTACAAACTGACCCGGCCCCCATCAGAGAAGGGAAAAGTTATGTGGCCCTCACAGGAAAAAGTTTGGGGACCCCTGATCTACACATTAAAACTCTATTACACAAACTTAAAACATTAAGTCAGGATGACCAACAACGAGCCTGGACTTCGGCCTCAATAAAAGCAAAATCTAGATTTCCAAAAATCAGGGACCAGACTTTCCTAAAAACAGCGGAAGACCTTAACCTGAAAGGTTTTGAAATTGTATTTCAAAAGGATAAGATTCATAATCCTGCAGAGATTTTAATATCACAATCGGTGGAAACTGAATCTCTATTGAACGAGAAAGTAGTCCTTCAAAACCCTGTTACATCTCCTACCACATCTCAGACTCCAACCCTTGCTAACACAGGGAACCCGGCTTTCGCTACACCCAACGAACCTGAACCAGGACGTTCTAGACCGTTAACAACAGAGGATTTTAATATTCCACCCACCCCTCCATCAAACTTATACACGCGCCATGAACACTGCGGAAACAAAAGAGCCAATTGGTTCCTAACCCCCAATCGGGAAATCCTCATAATAGGGGATTCCAATATCTCTCGCCTTCCACTTATCTATGACCCAAAAGTCCAAGTAGACAGTTACCCAGGAGCTAACATACTTCATGCGATTCACCTAATCAGATATAAAACCCCGACATCTGCGAACACAAAGAAAGTCCTACTTTGCTTCGGACTCAACGATGAAGATAGAGGGAATACTACCATCCTAGGTCAGAACTTAACGAAACTACAGTCTTCGGCCAGAGACACATTCCCAAACGCCACGATATTTTTTCCTGGCATCAACTTCTCAACTAAGTTGTCATCCAAATTCGTGGGGAACATCAAAAACATCAACAAACTTCTCCAACAAATTCCAGGTTACATACCAAGACTCAGCGCAGAGAACTTTGCAACAGAATGGGATAATATCCACTGGACTTCTGGCACAGCCAGACTAATGTGGGCACATTGGAGAACTTTCTTAGGACTAAAAACACCTCTAACATCGTCGTCTAAAACTTCGAGAGCATTTCAAAGGCCAACCCCGACAAGAACCTCCCCCGTTTCGAGAAACCTCAAAATGGGAACCAAACCTAGGGTTGTTACCCATCAAACTTCAACAATTAGTAGAAAAAGATCTCCTTTCGGTCAAAAATCACAAACCTACCCTTGAAACCCCCAATCTCTCTCCGGAAGAACAACAAACCCTTACGGAACTTCAACAAAACACTTCCATCGTCATAAAACCGGCAGACAAGGGAAGTGCGGTTGTTATCATGGATAGACACCAGTACATCCAAGATAGACAACTAAATAATACGAACCACTACCAATTGCTAAGTGCTCCAATCTACAAAACCACGGCGACCGAAATTCACAGTATATTAGAGAGCATGACTCGAAAACAATCCATCTCCAAAGAACAGGAAACCTATCTCAAAGGCAAACCTGAACCAAAACAAAGACAATTTTATCTCCTACCTAAGATCCACAAGGCCCCGGAGTCATGGCCAACCATGCCTCCCGGTAGACCGATTGTGTCTGATTGCGACAGCGAAAGCTACAGAGTGGCAGATTTTTTGGACCACCACCTTAACCCCCTTTCCACCCGACACAATAGCTATCTGAGAGATACCTATGACTTCTTAGAGAAGATCAAAGAACTCCAACTTAAAGAACCATGTATATTTTTCACCATGGATGTTGAGTCTTTACACCAACATCGCCACGGAAAAAGGCCTAGAGGCAGTAAAAAACATCCTGACCCAACATCCGGACCCATCCCGTCCGGACCAGGATATTCTCAAACTTTTATATTTGAGCCTCACCAAAAATGACTTTGCGTTTGACGACAAAACGTACCTACAAATTAAAGGAACAGCGATGGGCAAAAAATTTGCTCCAGCCTATGCGAACATATACATGGCCAATTGGGAACAAACGGTTCTGCCTACATCTCCAGACTGTTACTTCCGATTCCTCGATGACATCTGGGGCATCTGGACCCACACAATGGAAGAATTCAAAACATTCACCGACCTACTTAATAGTCACCACCCGTCGATCAAAATCACGTCGGAAACCAATACCAAGGAAATTAACTTCTTGGACGTCATCACGTTCAAAGACATCGACTTTGAAACCATGGGACGATTGAGTTCCAAGGTTTACATCAAACCCACGGACTCTCAGTCTCTTACACCAAGAGAGCTTTCACCCGAAACACACATTCAGTGGTATTGTGAAGTCCCAACTAATAAGATTCAAACAAATCTGCTCGAACATTGAGGATAGACAATCCGCGACAGACACCCTCTTCGGGGTCTTGAAAAAAAGAAAATACCAACGATCCATGCTCCGAGAACTAAAAAGGGAAGTGTTTGCAACAACAACACCACACCCACGAGAACAAACGACGACAACAAACACCACAATGATTCCATTTATCACAACCTACTCCTCTCACGCTACAGTGATGGGTAGAACAATAAAACAGAACTTCCAAGAAATCATGGGTGACCAATTCGCGAACCAACCGACCAAAGTCATTTCAGCGTTCAAAAGAAACCCCAATCTTAAAGACCTATTGGTCCGGGCCAAACTTCCCCCAGTGGGCACAAGTGTCCACAGACCTCCAGGTCTTAAAACGGTGACAAACCCCAGGTCCAAAAAGACGTACACACTACAACAGGGTATCACGTTGAATCACGCCAATTGTGTGTACCTGATTAAATGCCAACAGTGCGGGATCATCTAGGTCGGCGAAACCATGAACGCCTTAAAAGTCCGCTTATCACACCACAAATACAACATTCGGCAGAAGCTAAAAATCGCAACCCATTTGGTCCAACACTTCAATCGACATGGACTTCAAAACCTTTATCTCCGGGGCATCGAACACAATCCTCTCTGGACAAAGGAAGAAAGACAAACACAAGAAAGTAAATGGATCAGAGACCTGGGAATTTTTTTTCCGGGGGGGCTAAACATAGGGTACAGATAAATATATAGGACATTTTATGCGCTAAAACTTTCAAATATCCCAACAATAGGTGTTAATGTTAGAGTTCAACACTAAATAGTTAAAACTTTTATATCCTTAATTGTATACCTCTATATTTTTCTACTTCTTTATCGTTTGTCCGAACCTTTCCACTCTCGGGTGCCGCCAGAGGGTAACAGGTGTGAGAGTGAGGCCTATTCCGGCCCGGGGAGATCTGAGTGTTAACTGTCAAATCACAGAAAAACAAAACCAGAACTACTGAGGTTACAGGATTTTCTCATTTGGGAACATATTGATAAATATTTATAGGACCAGTTAAACGCGAAGATTCTTAACTATCCCGACAATCGGTTTTATTTTAGAGTATTAACACTAAAATAATTCAACTTACTTTTTGGTTCCTTCTCCCATTTGGATTGTAATAATTCTTTTTTATTTAACCCCCTATTTTATTGATCCCTTATTTACTTGTAATTAATTATATTATCTTTCTCTTTTTCATTTTTGAAATATAGATCTAGAAAGACTTCTATTCCCGGTCGATTCTTCTTCGAAAAAACACGACAACATGGCCCAAAGCAGAGAGTTATCCGAATTTCAAATCCTCAGCAGGACCATTTTTGGGATCCTTAGGACCCATTACCATCAGGACAAAGTCCAAAATACTATCCAGGGTTCTCCGTCCAATTTGCCAAGACTTATTGGGACCCAAAGGTGGTTTTTTCACCACTAGATGGAGACAGAAAACCACAGGTGAAGGACTCACTGGGACTTGAAGTTCATAAATCACTAATTATTTACTATACCTTTCTGATATATCTAATCTTTAACTTACTTATACCTAATATAACACATTATTTTTATTTAACGGATCCGATCTTGTTACACAACTCGAATATATAGGGTTTATCAATATGTTATCAATTGACCTTTATTTATAAACATTAAATCCCACTATTACAGATGTCTTTATTTCTAAATTAGAGCCATTAATAGGTCAGTCATTTGACCCTTAATAAGACCATTTGATTCAAACCTTTTAAAATCTACATTATTTAATTACTACAAGACAGATTAATTTTAGGATAGATTTATGTGTCTGTCTTATTGAAATATTATTAGTCTCTTATTCAAACCACAAAAAACAATAATGTACCTTTCTCCTACACAAATGTAATCTAAAAGGGAGCCCTTACTTCCCCCTTTTTTTCACCGCTAGATGGAGACAGAAAACCACAGGTGGGTGGAGGAATCATTGGGACTTGATATTTATAAATCACTAATCATTTACTATACCATTTTTGGGATCCTTAGGACCCATCACCATCAGAACAAAGTCCAAAATACTATCCAGGGTTCCACGTCCAATTTGCCAAGACTTATTGGGACCCAAAGGTGGTTGTCCGGGGCTATCCAACCCTGTACCCCGAGCGCAAACACGGCCGTATTCCTACAAGGAAACTCTTTGAATTGGCTCCATACAGGCTTACAAATAACTGAGGACCATTATCATCAAACAATTACAGAACTACTTTTTAAAGTACAGAATATCTCAGCGGAAAAGAACCAGGAGGCTTGGGAGGTGGCCTGCAAATGGGCCAGAGCCAAATACCCCCATATTCAAAGGGAGATTTTTACCCTAACGGCAGAGGATTTGATATTTATGGGATTTCAGATCACCCTTCAGGGACTGGCTCCTTCTAAGAGTTGCACGGAGGTCCCACGTACAAGTAAAACAAATACCAAGAACAATCCAATCAATCCTCCGACCATCACACAACCTTTGGTCCGGGACACATCGCTGCCCACTGCAGAACTTGTTAGCCAGATACAACCACAGCTAACCACGGAGAATGTTGTCTCTCGGGACACCAACCTCTCCCCCGTTCTGGCGTTCAAAAAACCCTCTTACTAGGACAAATATCACTTGTAAACAACTCTGGCGAAAAAAAAACACCGACCCAACACCAGTACCGGGCCCGTCCAAAGAGGTAACATGTGAGGAGTCTCACCTCTCCCCCTCCCCCTCCGATGGAATGTTTCATGAGACATGAACACAGGGGGAACAAAAAGAGTAACTGGTCACTGACACCCAAGAGGGAAGTTATCATCATGGGGGCTTCCAACATTTCCCGCCTTCCACTCATTCAGAACTATAAAATACAAGTAGACAGCTTTCCGGGAGCGAATATGGCCCAGGCGACCCATATGATTGAACATAAAACTCCGATATCACCTAAGACCAAAATAGTCATTCTTTGTTTCCGTCTGAATGATCGCAACACAGATAAGCCAGAAACCCTTAATCATGACCTCCAAGACCTGCTGTCAGCAACCCATAACACTTTTCCCAACACCAAGATACACGTCCCCTTGATCAACGCATCCATGCGACTGCCGTTCAAAGCTTACAGGAATATAACCCTGCTAAACACAGCCATCAAACGGACCCCAGGTTACCTGGAAAGGTTGGACACAAAGGACTATATCACAGCAGATGATAATATCCACTGGACCCCTAAAACGGCCAACCTCATGTGGAATAATTGGAGATCCTCCTTAGACCTGTAACACACCCAGAAGAGCCGATAATACGCAACCAGATGTATTGGGAAGTACCTTTGCAGTTTTTTACTCCCAACCAGGGACATAATGGTCGTATTATCCATGTTGAGGACACTTTGGTTTTGGTTTGGTCTTTGAAGATTTTTTTTTTTGTGTCCTAGTTGAGTTCTAAATTTGAATATATTGATTTATTGCAATAAAAAGTTTCCTGACTGTTTCTGGGTTTTAACAATAAAGATTTGAATAAACCAAACATAGATATTTGGATTATTTTGCAGTTATTTAAGGTAACAGGTTTGATTCCTAACCACTGTTCTGAACCTTGTTCTGAAAGGGAATTAGAATACAACCGGTCTTAAAGAGATTTTGTAATAGATACAGCTTTTTCTTTACAATATATCTTGATTTACTTATGTGTTTATCATTTGTATTTTTGCCCTTTATACAAGTTAAGGACGTTTGGGTTCTCCAAATACCTATTTGGAGAGACTGATAATTATTGTTTTATTTCTACTATTTACATTATTTAGGTACTACAAGACAGATTAATTTTATGAAAGAGTTATGTATCTGTCTGATTGAAATATTATTGGTCTCTTATTCAAACCCCAAAAATAATAATGTACCTGTCTCCTACACAAATGTAATCTAAAAGAGAGCCCTTACTCCCCCCTTTTTTCACCACTAGATGGAGACAGAAAACCACAGGTGAAGGACTCACTGGGACTTGAAGTTCATAAATCACTAATTATTTACTATACCTTTCTGATATATCTAATCTTTAACTTACTTATACCTAATATAACACATTATTTTAATTTAACGGATCCGATCTTGTTACACAACTCGAATATATAGGGTTTATCAATATGTTATCAATTGACCTTTATTTATAAACATTAAATCCCACTATTACAGATGTCTTTATTTCTAAATTAGAGCCATTAATAGGTCAGTCATTTGACCCTTAATAAGACCATTTGATTCAAACCTTTTAAAATCTACATTATTTAATTACTACAAGACAGATTAATTTTAGGATAGATTTATGTGTCTGTCTTATTGAAATATGATTAGTCTCTTATTCAAACCACAAAAAACAATAATGTACCTTTCTCCTACACAAATGTAATCTAAAAGGGAGCCCTTACTTCCCCCTTTTTTTCACCGCTAGATGGAGACAGAAAACCACAGGTGGAGGAATCATTGGGACTTGATATTTATAAATCACTAATCATTTACTATACCATTTTTGGGATCCTTAGGACCCATCACCATCAGAACAAAGTCCAAAATACTATCCAGGGTTCCACGTCCAATTTGCCAAGACTTATTGGGACCCAAAGGTGGTTGTCCGGGGCTATCCAACCCTGTACCCCGAGCGCAAACACGGCCGTATTCCTACAAGGAAACTCTTTGAATTGGCTCCATACAGGCTTACAAATAACTGAGGACCATTATCATCAAACAATTACAGCACTACTTTTTAAAGTACAGAATATCTCAGCGGAAAAGAACCAGGAGGCTTGGGAGGTGGCCTGCAAATGGGCCAGAGCCAAATACCCCCATATTCAAAGGGAGATTTTTACCCTAACGGCAGAGGATTTGATATTTATGGGATTTCAGATCACCCTTCAGGGACTGGCTCCTTCTAAGAGTTGCACGGAGGTCCCATGTACAAGGCAAGGCAAGGCAAGGCAAGGCAAGTTTATTTATATAGCACTTTTCAACACAAGGCAATTCAAAGTGCTTTACAAAAAATGAAAGAGATTAAGAAAATGGCATTTAAAATCAGTCATTAAAAAGAAAAGCTAATAAAATAAACATTAAAAGAAAAAAGTACATGGATAAAAGTTAGAGTGCAGTCTAAGATATGAATAGTTCAATTAAAAGCAGCGACAAAAAGAAAAGTCTTCTTGCTGGATTTAAAAGTAGTCAGAGTTGCAGCGGACCTGCAGGTTTCTGGGAGTTTGTTCCAGATATTTGGAGCATAATAACTGAACGCTGCTTCTCCATGTTTAGTTCTGACTCTGGGGACAGAAAGCTGACCAGTCCCTGAAGACCTGAGAGATCTGGATGGTTCATCATTTAGCAGGAGGTCAGAAATGTATTTTGGGCCTAAACCATTCAGTGCTTTATAAACCAGCAGCAGTATTTTGAAATCTATTCTTTGACACACAGGAAGCCAGTGTAAAGACTTCAGAACAGGAGTGATGTGATCCACTTTCTTAGTGTTAGTGAGGACTCGAGCAGCGGCGTTCTGAATCAGCTGCAGCTTCCTAATAGATTTTTTAGTGAGACCTGTGAAGACACCATTGCAGTAGTCGAGTCTACTGAAGATAAAAGCATGGACAAGTTTTTCCAAATCCTGCTGTGACATTAGTCTTTTAATCCTAGATATGTTCTTTAGGTGATAGTAGGCTGATTTAGTAACTGTTTTAATGTGACTGTTGAAACTCAGGTCAGAGTCCATGACTACACCTAGATTTCTGGCTTTATCTGTTGTTTTGAACATTGCAGACTGAAGCTCAGCGCTAACTTTTATACGTTCTGCCTTGGCTCCAAAAACCATTACCTCAGTTTTATCTTTGTTTAATTGGAGAAAGTTCTGACACATCCAGTCATTGATTTGTTCAATGCACTTACTCAGTGTTTGAATTGGAGCATAGTCTCCTGGTGAAATTGTTACGTAAATGTGTGTGTCATCTGCATAGCTATGGTAACTTATTTTGTTGTTCTTCATTATCTGAGCCAGTGGTAGCATGTAGATGTTAAAGAGAGTAAAAGTAAAACAAATACCAAGAACAATCCAATCAATCCTCCGACCATCACACAACCTTTGGTCCGGGACACATCGCTGCCCACTGCAGAACTTGTTAGCCAGATACAACCACAGCTAACCACGGAGAATGTTGTCTCTCGGGACACCAACCTCTCCCCCGTTCTGGCGTTCAAAAAACCCTCTTACTAGGACAAATATCACTTGTAAACAACTCTGGCGAAAAAAAAACACCGACCCAACACCAGTACCGGGCCCGTCCAAAGAGGTAACATGTGAGGAGTCTCACCTCTCCCCCTCCCCCTCCGATGGAATGTTTCATGAGACATGAACACAGGGGGTACAAAAAGAGTAACTGGTCACTGACACCCAAGAGGGAAGTTATCATCATGGGGGCTTCCAACATTTCCCGCCTTCCACTCATTCAGAACTATAAAATACAAGTAGACAGCTTTCCGGGAGCGAATATGGCCCAGGCGACCCATATGATTGAACATAAAACTCCGATATCACCTAAGACCAAAATAGTCATTCTTTGTTTCCGTCTGAATGATCGCAACACAGATAAGCCAGAAACCCTTAATCATGACCTCCAAGACCTGCTGTCAGCAACCCATAACACTTTTCCCAACACCAAGATACACGTCCCCTTGATCAACGCATCCATGCGACTGCCGTTCAAAGCTTACAGGAATATAACCCTGCTAAACACAGCCATCAAACGGACCCCAGGTTACCTGGAAAGGTTGGACACAAAGGACTATATCACAGCAGATGATAATATCCACTGGACCCCTAAAACGGCCAACCTCATGTGGAATAATTGGAGATCCTCCTTAGACCTGTAACACACCCAGAAGAGCCGATAATACGCAACCAGATTTATTGGGAAGTACCTTTGCAGTT
Organism: Gymnodraco acuticeps; assembly: GCF_902827175.1. Classification (NCBI taxonomy): domain Eukaryota; kingdom Metazoa; phylum Chordata; class Actinopteri; order Perciformes; family Bathydraconidae; genus Gymnodraco; species Gymnodraco acuticeps. Next base: position 189,635 of record NW_022991098.1, read on the forward strand.
TTTTACTCCCAACCAGGGACATAATGGTCGTATTATCCATGTTGAGGACACTTTGGTTTTGGTTTGGTCTTTGAAGATTTATTTTTTTGTGTCCTAGTTGAGTTCTAATTTGAATATATTGATTTATTGCAATAAAAAGTTTCCTGACTGTTTCTGGGTTTTAACAATAAAGATTTGAATAAACCAAACATAGATATTTGGATTATTTTGCAGTTATTTAAGGTAACAGGTTTGATTCCTAACCACTGTTCTGAACCTTGTTCTGAAAGGGAATTAGAATACAACCGGTCTTAACCAGTTAATCCCGAAGGTCCCCCCAGTGGACCCCTCCCACAGTTTTTTTTTTCTCACATGTCTCAGGGCTTCTTAACATTTATGAAACTATTAATGTTTCATACCCTTTTAAAAGGTAAGAAACTCCGCTAACTGACAATAAGAACAATTGTTAGCTAAAAAAAAACACAAGAGTAATACCAAGCCTTTGAATTAGCATTGAGCGAAAAAATGCTAACTAATGCTAACGCTTTTTTACACACAACACACGGTAGAAATGCCCTTATTACTATCTTAACTGCACAAACAAGATATACGATTTAAAGCTGAGACTCCACAGATTCCACACATGTAATGTCATCACCGTCCGACCTCGAATTCCTGGAGCTATCAGCCAGAAAAGAGAAAGTAAACAACATCCGGTTTCAAAAATATTACAATAATTACGTCTTACCTTTTTTGATTTGTGATCAAAAGTTGTGTTCAACGGAATAAAAACGCATCTCAAGGTTAATCCAATGTCTTTGTGTCACGTATAATTTTTTACTGATAATCAATCATCATATTTATGGCAATATACTCGGTATAAAGTATTGCCGTCCAGGCTTGCACTTTCAGATATGCTTCGTTTGCTTCTCTATTACGTCCGCTATGGTAATGTTTACGTAGATTTGGGAACTGCCCATCGATTCTATTGGTTCTGATGGTTAAGAAAAAGGTGTAAATCACACGAATCGACCAATGGGTTCCAGAGATATGGTCCTGCGCAAATTATAAAGAATGCCAGCCAGCGTGCCAACATTACGCAGCCCACTTCATTTATTGTTTACAGCGTAAAGAAGCAGGTATTGCAGCAGGACCCAGAGCGCACGGAGCAGAGAGCAGATAACGGAATTGCAGTTGTATTGCTTATAGATTATCAGAACATTTCAAAGGGGACACAGCCCCATTGGATATTAATCTATGGATTAACTACATCATCGTTTTTATCGTTTTAATGCCATTGAAGACCAGTTTAGACCAGACAACGAGGAAGGTAAGTCATTGTTAGCCTAGCGCATTAGCGCTAGCGCCATTTGTTTTGATGTACGTTTTTGTTGATAACGTCGCGAGTTCGTATCTTTCAGTGTTGGGCTGTTCAGGTGGGCACCGTTAGAGTCTGTGTCTCCTTGCGATCATAAACAATGTGTTGGATGTGCAGCTAGGATAAGTAATAAGGGAGCGAGGAGTGATTTTCGGTGCTGTAATAGGTTAGCATTTTTTGCTCGGGGCTAATTCAGAGGCTCACTGTAAGAGTAAGCCTATGTTTTATTTTATTTAATTTATTTTTTTCACAACAGTTGTATTTGGATGGAATGAATACCTATAGTGATAATTCAAAGTAATAAAATGATTTTTACAGTGAAAAAGTTCAAATGGAACCGATGGTTCCCAAATTACCCAGAGGTGAGTCCGCTTAGACTTTATTTTTCTAAATCTCTCTAAAAAGGTCAAATTTCACTTGTTTTGCATCAATCTTGATACAGGGTACTTATTATATGTTATAGTTTGGATTCCTAAAGCTTTTAGTCTACTAACCCATCATGCAAGGGTGGTTTTCACTATAAGTAAAGGTTTTTTTTGTAGGTGGACATTATAATTTACATGTTTTTACTATGTTCCATCTGAATTTACTTTAAAATAAAAACATCTATATTGATTCTGACACTTCTACATCCAACTCACAGATGTAACCTTGCTTTGAGAAAAATAATTATTAATGTACCCCTTTTAGAAGTGAAGATATATCATTTGTTGTGTTATTGGCATTTTCGAGCCTGAAACCTGAAAAACAGGCTCAGGGCTTAACTGGTTAAAGAGATTTTGTAATAGATACAGCTTTTTCTTTACAATATATCTTGATTTACTTATGTGTTTATCATTTGTATTTTTGCCCTTTATACAAGTTAAGGACGTTTGGGTTCTCCAAATACCTATTTGGAGAGACTGATAATTATTGTTTTATTTCTACTATTTACATTATTTAGGTACTACAAGACAGATTAATTTTATGAAAGAGTTATGTATCTGTCTGATTGAAATATTATTGGTCTCTTATTCAAACCCCAAAAATAATAATGTACCTGTCTCCTACACAAATGTAATCTAAAAGAGAGCCCTTACTCCCCCCTTTTTTCACCACTAGATGGAGACAGAAAACCACAGGTGAAGGACTCACTGGGACTTGAAGTTCATAAATCACTAATTATTTACTATACCTTTCTGATATATCTAATCTTTAACTTACTTATACCTAATATAACACATTATTTTAATTTAACGGATCCGATCTTGTTACACAACTCGAATATATAGGGTTTATCAATATGTTATCAATTGACCTTTATTTATAAACATTAAATCCCACTATTACAGATGTCTTTATTTCTAAATTAGAGCCATTAATAGGTCAGTCATTTGACCCTTAATAAGACCATTTGATTCAAACCTTTTAAAATCTACATTATTTAATTACTACAAGACAGATTAATTTTAGGATAGATTTATGTGTCTGTCTTATTGAAATATGATTAGTCTCTTATTCAAACCACAAAAAACAATAATGTACCTTTCTCCTACACAAATGTAATCTAAAAGGGAGCCCTTACTTCCCCCTTTTTTTCACCGCTAGATGGAGACAGAAAACCACAGGTGGAGGAATCATTGGGACTTGATATTTATAAATCACTAATCATTTACTATACCATTTTTGGGATCCTTAGGACCCATCACCATCAGAACAAAGTCCAAAATACTATCCAGGGTTCCACGTCCAATTTGCCAAGACTTATTGGGACCCAAAGGTGGTTGTCCGGGGCTATCCAACCCTGTACCCCGAGCGCAAACACGGCCGTATTCCTACAAGGAAACTCTTTGAATTGGCTCCATACAGGCTTACAAATAACTGAGGACCATTATCATCAAACAATTACAGCACTACTTTTTAAAGTACAGAATATCTCAGCGGAAAAGAACCAGGAGGCTTGGGAGGTGGCCTGCAAATGGGCCAGAGCCAAATACCCCCATATTCAAAGGGAGATTTTTACCCTAACGGCAGAGGATTTGATATTTATGGGATTTCAGATCACCCTTCAGGGACTAGCTCCTTCTAAGAGTTGCACGGAGGTCCCACGTACAAGTAAAACAAATACCAAGAACAATCCAATCAATCCTCCGACCATCACACAACCTTTGGTCCGGGACACATCGCTGCCCACTGCAGAACTTGTTAGCCAGATCTAACCACGGAGAATGTTGTCTCTCGGGACACCAACCTCTCCCCCGTTCTGGCTTTGACCCCAAAAAACCCTCTTACTAGGACAAATATCACTTGTAAACAACTCTGGCGAAAAAAAACCACCGACCCAACACCAGTACGGGTTATGGACATCATTCAAGAGGCTCTGTATTGTGGGACAGACGCCTCCAGCCTCTCGTTGTGTTGCCGCCATAGTCTGTGCATGTTTAGACTGCTTAGCAGCGTGTTAAGCAGGTTTTCTGTGCTAGGTACACTGATTAGCAGTGTGTCGTAGGGTTTTGTGTGTAGTATAGTGTGTGTGTATATTGCTTAGACCCAGGTTAGCTTAGCGCCTGCAGATCAGCATCAGTGTGTGTATTGCTTTGACCCAGGATAGATTAGCGCCTGTAGATCGGCAACAGCCTCAACAGTCTCCTTTTGTTTATTATTTTGTTCCACTTTAGAAGTGAGGTACTTTCTTTCCTTTTGTGTATTACTGTGCAGCTCTCTTTTGGAGCTCTCCTTTTGTTTAATAGTAACTTATTCCTCGTGTCTATCACTCCCTGCCGTCAAATCTTTTTCACATACACAGCGAAAAGATTGTTCTGCTCTGGTTTTGTGTTTCTGCCATCTCCGTTGCTCAGCTGATTATGTTTGGCTGCTGTTTAGTTCCTAGCCTCTGCCGTCCTGCCATTAGCAAAACGAGCTCACCGTCGTGCTCTGCTATCCGTGGAATCCCCGCTCTGGAATACCCCAACTGGGCTCCTCTCTGTCCCGCTCCCTGGACTACCCACGAACCCTCCCTCAGTCCTGCCATCTCAAGTGGGGGGTTTTCCATCACCGCTGCTGAGGTTCGAGGTCCGGTTTCTACCAGGCTAATGGTGCTAGCTGCTAGCTGGCTCGCTGTTCTTCCCACATGCCCTACCCCGGAGCCTGCGGTCTTCAGACTCTGGCCCCCCGCACCAACCTGTGAACCTTCGGGGATAGAGCCTTCAGTATGGCAGCCCCCACTCTCTGGAACGCTCTCCCTGCGGAGATCCACAACATCCCCACACTTGACGCCTTCAAAAGGGCCCTCAAGTCCCATCTGTCTGCCAAGGACTTCGGCCCCAAATCTATTTGTTGTTTTGTCTGACTGCCTTTTGTTATGTTATGTTTGTTTATACTCCTGTTCTTCCTTGTAAAGCGACCTTGGGTATTATGAAAGGCGCTATAGAAATCCAAGTTATTATTATTTATTTAGTTTGGCCCTTTGTTTGTGCCAGACTGTTTGTGTATATTATTGTGTTCATTTTTGGTTACAAATAAACCACTTGCAACGTATACCAATTCCACTCTGGTCGTGTCGTTTCCCTTTGGTTCCCCTAGCCCAGGGGTCTGCAACCTTTTTGACCAAAAGAGCCATTTTGCTCCTTTTTCCAAAACATTTTTTTTAGGGCCGGGACTCGATTAAAAAAATGAATCTAATTAATTAGAGGCTTTGTAATTAATTAATCGAAATTAATCGCATTTTTAATCGCATATACATATTTGACCTAAGAACAGTGAGAAGCAATTTTTTTTCACATGGATTTTAGTATACCATTAGGCGCATTCACACCGCAGTACTTTTCCCACAAAGGTTCATGAGAATTTAGTTCATGAGAACTCTTTGAACCTGGGGGTGGATTAGGCAAATGAAGCCGCTGACGTCACTTCTTCTTCTTCTGCTTTGGGTTTACTGGCAGGCCGCAAACCACTTCACGGCGTATACTGCCGCCCAAAGTCCCCGGCCGGAAGTCCCCGGAGTTGGGGACTGGCTTCAGTAGAAGCTGCTGGGAGTCCCAGCAGCTTCTACTGAAGCCTTCTGAGTAAATCGCCAGAACGCCGACACCTCCTCATCTCCACCGCTCCCATGTTTTATTTTGTGTTGCCATAAGTTAGTCTCTCTGCGTTTCTGCGCTGGGCTAATGCTAATAATGCTAATGCGAGGATAATACAATGGCGGCTTCACAAAACTTTTTGGGAGTTTTACGGGGGGTGGTTTGCAATCCGCCCAGCCAATCAGAAATATAGCTCTTTTCTCACAAGAGAGCCGTACGAAAGTCCCTGCTCTCTAGCAGGGACTTTCGTGGGGGTAAAAAGGTTCTCATGAACTAATTTTAGTACCGGCTCTTTTTGGTGTGAACGCGATAAAAGAGGCTAACGTCCACGCTAGCTTCCACGCTAGCTGCTATATGTTTTGCTATGAGGTGATACTTGAGGCTTGATGTGCTGCGGTGATATGCGAATTCCTTTTTGCATAATTTGCACACAACCGTGCTCTTATCGACGCTTCCATCCGTCCGTTTTTTAAAACAACATTTCCCACTGTTGTTCACTGTGGTTTGTTGTTGTCTGAAGTCATGAACGTTAGTTGGTGCTCCAGTATAATCGGTACGCCTGAAACTCATCCAGTGAGAAACGTTCCGCGGTGCAAAAATAAGTGCGATTAAAATGCGTTAATTTTTTTAACGTGTTAATTTTTGTGTAATTAATTAATCTTAATTAACGCGTTAAAGTCCCGGCCCTAATCTTTTTGTCTGGAGCCGCAAAACATATTTCAGAGTTTTTTTTATTGTTATATCAGACAAAAACTACAGTTTTTTGCATTTATTAGGCTATTTATTACATGATATAAAACTGTTAACCTAATAAGAAACAAATAACTCTTATAAGGAGAATTAAAAATACACAGGCCTACTTTAAAATAAATTAAACACAGCACTTGGGGAGTCCTCTGCACATTTGAAGGAAAAAAGAAAATTATTAAAATGGGCCCACTTTGAAATAAATAAAACATATAGCTGCACCCTAAAAATAGTTAAAGGTAGGGTAGGTAAGAATGGAGAAACCAGCTCGAGTGCACTAGAATTTGAAAGTACACAACCGGAAAAAATATGCCTCTTCCTTCAGACTTTCTTACAGAGTCCCTCCTCCAACACACACACGAACGCGCACAATGAGGGCACGAGATAAGTTTGTGCACAGATGGAAGGCTGACAGGCAGGTAGGCCATCCAGTTACTTTAGCCGGGCCGGCTCAGATGATTGATTGTGCTTTTTACAGCGCTACGGCTTCCAGAGATTAATTTTTGTATGTATTTATTGTCAAAGCATTTAATATATTCATTGCTATCGGGACGTTAAGAGCATTCCATGGAATATAACAAAAAGTGTTTTCTGAAATAAATTACATACCCCATTGAATTATGACTGAAGATCGTCAGCTGTTTTCCTCTCCCTTGTTCCTCAATACGTAAAGGCTGCACCACCGTTGACAACCTCTCTCTACATATCAAACATACCGGTAAACCAGCATTGTTTGCTGTGAAAGCATATAACTCTGTCCACACAGAATTAAATCCTGTGTTCCTCCGGTACTTTTCTTTGATTTATCAATAGTTCGCTCATCGAGCCGGGGGTCAGGTTATTCGCCTCCAAGAAAAGCCGCTCGCGCGGGTCCGTAGCAGGATGTGACGCATATTTTAGTTGACCTAATTAAAACCGTTTTGTTTTTTATTTATGTGTCACAGTATCACCTCAAAATACAAGATACGAAACATTTACAACCATGCAACAAAATATAAATAGTCCTACAAATACTTTTATTTTCTTCTTATTTTTGTCTCAGCTCAAGGGAGCCAGAGCAGAGGGCTTAAAGGGCCGCATGCGGGCCGCGGGTTGCCGACCCCTGCCCTAGCCCAATAGGTAACGTAACAGACACATACTAAATGCAATAATTTCGCTACATTTCCGAAAGCACCAGTACCCAAGACAGACAACTCCTCTTCACCAATCACCAGTCATGTATAATGGACTTTATACATTTTAAATGATTTAGGAAGAAGTGGATCTGGCCATCCTTTTAAGTGACTTCAGAAAGGAATTTGTTTCTGATGGCCTAGTCAGTAATATCTGCATCAGGAGGAAGACACTTCTTGAGAGTGCAATAAAAGCCATCTCAAGGGTTACATTCTGCTGGAACAATTCCCCCTACATATCATTTGTAGGAGAAGATGGAGATGACATGGGTGGACCACAGAGAGTTTTTCAGGTCTGAATAACCTCATTTAGTGTATGATTCTTAATCATAATGTATCCTAGTTTTCAGGTTGACTGCAAAGTTATAGTACTGTATTTTTTTCTCAATTGATTTATGGTAGACTCTTGATGATAGAAGTACAAACATCCATGGGCATATTCGAGGGAAAGGCTGGTCAGGTCTTCCTTACCTATGACCAAGCGGCATTAGATGGCCACAAGTATTTCCAAGCAGGCCGCCTAATTGCGTGGTCAGTGGCACACGGAGGTCCGTGTATCAAAGCCCTGGATCCCAGCCTGTACCAGCTGATGTGCGGCCAGGAGCCTCAACTGGAGCAATTTGACTGCAGTGTGCTGCCTGATCCGGATGTTCAAAGCAGAGCAAAAAGGGTGCCTGATTATTTTTATGTTATTCATTAATATTTGTTAGGATTTGATAGAAAAAAATACATTCCTTCTTGGTCAGTGAAAGTTTGTAAAAGCATAAAAAGCATTTCTACTAAACCTTTGTAAATTATCAATACATTATTTTATCTCTAAGATCCTACAGTGCAAGACTGCAGAGGACCTGTCTGCCCTCCAGCAAGACTTGGGGGACTGGATCTCTGAGTGTGGCGTCCCTGGCATCTTCAGTGCCACTATCAGAGAAATTCCGAAGATTTATTCCTATGTAGTTAAGCACTACATATTTCTCAGGTAAACACACTTATAAACAAAAAAATATAAAGTCATAGACATTATAAAACAATGTTAATATAAAAGCCATAACTTACTGTATGCTACTAATATTTAACATTTTGAACACTGAATATTTTGTGTTTTCCTTAACGTAGGTTAAAATGTTGCAAATTATGTATGCTCTTTCCTATTATCACTGCTTTTTAGTCTTTTCCAAAAAAACACATCAGTTTTTCTTCAGGTTATATACATGTTTGATCTTTGTTGGCTTATAGAACGGCCAAGATGGTGAACCAATTCACGGAGGGCATGAATGCTTTTGGGAAACTGTGGGACCTGGTCAGGAACAACTGGATTGCCTTCCTTCCCTGCTTCACCAACATGATGACCCCGCTGACAAAATCCTCCTTTAAGGCCATATTCAAATATGAATACAGTCCAAGAGGAACAAATCACCGGGAAAAAGAGGAGGACACGATATACAGCTGGGAGTTGGTCCTAAACCTCATCGAAGGTACATTTTATACCTTAAAGGTGACATGTCATGCTTTTCCGGTTATTACCCGTCCCCTTGTGTGTTATGAAGGTTTTTATGCATGTAAATGGTGTGCAGAGTCAAAACCCTCAAAGTACACCCTGTAGGGAGTAAAACTCTAAAACATAAAATACCTCCCCAATACGCCTCGTTGGAGATACGTCACTGTCCATTTGATTCTTCCGGGTACATCATGATGTCATGTCGTCCCCGGAACGAAATGGACCAATCCGTGGAGCCGTTACGTTACGTCCGCGGAGCCGTTACGTTAAGCCCCCGCTGATTGGTCCAAATTGACCAATCCACTGACTTCCTCACACACTCAGTGCAAGCAGCTCTGCTGATTTCTCCTCCCTGGCTGCAGGCTGATAACAGACAGTTGGGATCGCGGCGAAATTCTCTCTGCAGACCCATTCTCTCTGCAGACCCATTCTCTCTGCAGACCCATTCTCACAGCGTTTATCAACCTTTTTCTTACTCAATATCAAGCCACACTTATTGTTTTTACTTCGGCTGTGACTTTGTGTGTGCTCAGGATGAGTTTGGCTGTGTTTCGCTAAACAAGGAAATCACACCTCCACGGAGCTCAGCGCGATTCACAACGTCCCGACCAATCGGAGCACACTGTGCTCACAGGGAGGGGGGGGGGGGGGCAAGAGCTGCAACGAGCCGTTTAGTGGAGTGAATACTGCTGAATACACATACTTTACAGAGATGCTGTATGCGAAACCAATGTGAGTTTGGAAAATTGCACAGTATACATCTATTCTAGTAGACCTCAACAATGGAATTATGATCAGTGGAAATGGCCATGACATGGGACCTTTAAGGAAAATGTAAAAGCACCTCATATGAAATGACTATAACTCAGTAAATACTGTTATTGATGGATGCTTTACAAAAAGAAAATCGATTTAATTTAATATCAATGTAGCTAATGCAAATACAAAAAGGGGCAAATACACATGTTGTCAATATACCATAAAGCCAAATAAATGTAAACTACATTATTGATTAATGTTTGATATTATTATGTTCCACATTTGACTTTTAAAAATGAAAATAAACATTATTCCAATATACACTTTTGTCATTGGCAGACAAACTGACATTTGAGGACCTGCTGATTTTGATCACTGGGGCAGATGAAGTTCCAACGCTTGGCTTTCCAAACAAGCCCTCCATTGACTTTTATACACAGGAGGCCGGCGTGCGTCGTTTGCCATATGCCTCAACCTGTGCTATGACGTTGTTCCTACCAAGAGGCATCACAGAGGAACAAGAGCTTCACAACATACTAAACCAGTCATTGAAAGACTCGTGGGGCTTTTTAAAGGTCTAGAAAAATAGACAAGGAGGAAGAGAGGAGTAGGAGGATTGGGAGGGTGTGCAGAGTATGACGATAAGATGATGGAGAAAGTATTGCTGCAATTTTGCACTGGGTGAAATTTGACATTATTGCCATACATATGGAAACTTTGTTTGAACTTTGTCACCAACATTGTCAGGAAGTGCACTAATGATACCTCAATTGTTGCTTTGTTCTCGACGGTTCATTTTTGACTCCCTACTTATAAATGCTCTGATGTTAATACCATATGTTATTGCAAAGCCCGTCATACAAAGTTTAAAAAGAATGTTACTTTAATAAAAGTACATTGGAAGTAACATTGTGCAAAATGTCCCTTATGCTGCTGCTGGTAAAGATAGGGATAAATGTAACTCCTGGCTGGTAGCTAAATGTATAATAATATATCATCATTTACTTGTTGTTTTATTTGTTCATAAACGTAAGTCATTCTACAAGTTGCAGTTTTATGGGCGTTCAAGTGCCAAACAATTTCTTGTCCTGTGAACAGTAACTTCTAACTTGGCCCTGTTTTAAGAGGGACCTTGTATTAGCCTGGTTCGGAAGCTCAGAATTGTGTTCCATTCCTTTGATTTGTTAAGTACTTCAAACATGATATGTATGTTGACATATGCTGTAAGTCCACCTATAGGAATAATAAATCTGATTTTACATTTACTTGGTGCTATGATTTAAATATACTTAACAAAATGAAGATAACAAATTACTTGCAAATTCAAGTAACACATTACATAAAAGGAGAGATGTTGAGTAAAAGAACATTAGTAGTAATTTATTCTAGAATTTAAACACGTAATATGGGAGGCGTGTGGCGTGTTAGAAATTAAAATCAATGTTTTGATAGCATAATGCACCTTAAACATACCGTCAGTTTAAATGCTGTTTTATACTGAAAAACCAGAAGTTCTTGTGCACAACCAGTTGTTAAGCTTTTATTCTGAAAATCCTTCATCTCCGGTTAGCATGAGGCTAATATACCATTTACTATAGAGGTGAATTTAGCAGCGATATGATGTTGCACACCGAAACCTACTGATTTCAACACTACAACTATAGACGTCGAGATATTATTATTGTTGGATATTAAATTAAGGTACAGTTTATTTGAGTACGTTATCGTTTACAGATGTGGGTAGCATGTAACAACATTCGGAACGACCGGAAACCAAACTGCTGTGAAGTATTTCCTGTATTTTTGGAGTATTGATTACAGCTTTTAGAATGTGTTAAATGAAAAGTCATGAAAGAGTTAAAGAAGAGAAAAGGTGTGTTTAGATATATATTGAATGTACAATGTCTGTATCCTCTGATATGCGTAACAACGGACATTAAAACGTTGGAGACCCGGCCCGCAGGGAGGAGCCAGCAGAGGATATATAAACAGCGAGACCTGAGGGGTTCGGCCTCTTTTTCTCTGCTAGCGAGAGCCAGAGGACAGCTGCTTTTCTGTCCGAACAATATTCTGTTTGTGAACATAACCGTGCCATTATTTTTTAATTAAAGTACCAATTTGAAACCATCTCAGAGACTCCATTTAGTCTCCTTTTTAAGCTTCTCTCCTGGACGCGAGAATAACCAACACAGATAACAATTGGTGACCCCGACGTGATTCTCGTTACCGGGAGAGACTACACAGCCGGCTGTTGCCCGGAGCCGCTGGCAATCCCGTTCGACAAACAGAGAGCTCAAACAATTCGGTAAGAAGAAGCCTGTTATGTCAAATTCTTCAGTAGTTTATGCAGGACAATCTTAGGACTGTGTGTTGGACGGCTGCTTCCGGTTCCTGAAAATAGCTGGGAAATTAATGTTAAAACAACCAAATTTATAACAATAACAATCATATAACACGTGGCGTTGCATTTTCACAAGCAGGGTGAGTTCAAATTACTTATTTTTCTTATATTTAACCCTGCATGCTATTCGTTTGTCTGTTATTACATGTCGGCAAAAGGCTAATCGCTCAAATAAGTGTTTTTTGTTACGTTTTAAGTTAACGTGAATGGTTTGAGGCTATTAAGCAGTCGGGACTGCTTGAGACAAAGAACACAATCACAGTGGAAGCTGAGAATATTGGAGTGAGTGTTTGTGTTAAAGACAGTGTGAGGCTGTTTTTCTTTTTTAAAAGTCCTTTGTGTGATGAGAGAAATCATTTCAAAAAGTGTTTCTTGTTACGTTTTAATTTAACGTGAATGGTTTTAGGCCATTAAACAGTGGGGACTGTTTGAGACAAGAACAGAAGTTGAGTCAGTGTTTTAATTACAGTGTGAGGCTTTCTTTTCTGGGAAAAGGCCTGAAAAGTTTGAAGCTTTCAGTGGTTGTTTTTTCTGTTTTCAAACAGACATTGCGTGTGGATTACGACGAGAAGTGCGACATTCGTGCGTTAGATAGACGATATTCTGCTGATTGTGTTTGATTAGCGTCTTACTTTGTCCCATTATAGCGTGTTTAAACAGAGGAGATAACCATACTGGCTCTTAAAGTCAAAACATTACGTACATGGGTTGGGGGCTATGACGTAAGGATATGAGGCCCATTTATAATTGTAAATTAAATAGAAATGTTATTTTAAACTGCAGTGTTGTTTTGTGTTGAATTTTCTAAAATATTAAAAGATCACCCAGCCATTATTTAAACTCCGCTGTGAGAGCCACGAGGTGTTTTCAAATCCCTTTGTTCTTCAGGTCAAAGGTTGGAAAATCAGTTGCCATCTTGTCTTGACCTCATGTTTACAATGAGCAATGGCAGTCACCATTTCGTGAAATGCTAATTGAAAGTACTCAGTCCTACTCACATGAGGCTAGGCGCTCCATCTTGAGAAGGACAAATCATATTTCTTTGCAGAGTTGGAACTATAAAATAGACAGGTTATTTTACAGTGGGAAGTTTGGTATTTGTAGGGATCTGATTTTCGAAGTTTCTTTTCCGCTTGCAAGTGTGTATTGGCGTTTTTTAAAATATTCCAGTTTGCAAATATGTTTTGGCGGTTATGTGCTGTGTTATTTTACCACAGTGTAATTTTCTTCCCTAGAGTAATTTTTCTTTCCATTTTTAAGAAGAAAAATAAGCTTTTCTTGTTAGATAGGTTAGTTTTGCAACAGTAATCCCTAGTGGATTAAGCTGGAAATTACAATAGCGCACTCTGCTGGTAGTACATCATTATTACATAGAGGAAACACTCAATAGCATATTGAAGTTTAATTTTAAGTGTTATAAATAAACACATGCTTCATCGCCGAGATATAATTGCAAGTGGTTTCTAATTATAAGATAAGAAACTTTACATAATACTCTTTCAAATAAGCAAACAAATGTATTGAAGCTAACACAAGTTATGACATTTACATAATTGCATACACTTCAGTATGCACTGTACACAGTAGATTTAGATTTTCACCAGATTTCTAATTTTTATATTTCAAAGTCAAAACTATACACTGTACAATTTTAGCATTTCAGATTTTAAAATTTGCATAATTTTTATCTTTTAATTAACTTTATTAATATTTTACAAAAAAAACTTAAATCATAAAAAAAGTTTATAAATTGAAAACAAAAAAAACAGATTTAACAATTCAGATGACATAGGATATTTTTGAAGGACTACAAAGGTACTAGTCAGAGGACTCGTGCTTCAATCTTTGATCATTCGAATAGTTAGTTTCTCTTGGTGACATGTTTTCTAAGTTGAGACCAGACGCAGAGCCAGGCTCGACTGCAGATATCAAGGGAAGGATACAAATCAGATCAGATGCTTTAACCTTTCCAATTAAAAGACAGAAGACATGGAACCAAATAGAGAAACTGTTGGAACAGTGGCAAACAAGAGGACTGGTTCCAGCAGATGATCAACCTGGACCAACAAAAGCCCATAGAAGAGCAGTACTCGACTATGAGCACGAACAATGCCTACAACAGCTAACTATATGGAGAGAAGCTGAAGAAAGATTTATAAGAGTTACAAGTCTGATACTCCATCTGGAATATGCCAGCCTATTGGCAGACAGCATACATGTAGTAGCAGACCTGGCAATGAGGGAAGACATAGCAGAAAAAAACAAAGAGGCTCCAGTTATCCAAACTCCGAAGCTGTATCTAAGCCTGGCCGAAGTCCCTCCTCCCTCCCCGAATGTTGGTTCTATAGGAGAAGTCTTGCAGTTGGATGGAGTCTCCACGGACAAACATCTCAAATAATTGGAGTATGAAGTAAGAGTGCTAACCAGTAAATCAAAACATCTAATAGAAGAGAACATACGATTAGAAGAAATCACAGAAGAAAGACAAACACAAAAGACAGAAATGGAAGCACTACAACTGAGACTCTTGAAGATGCAAATAGCTGAAAAAGATACCGAAGCTAATAAAAACAAGAAAGCGGCAAGGCAAATGGCAGCTACATCAGGGATGGCCAGAGAACCAGAGAAGGCAGGTCAGACACCTCCAACAATTCAAGCTCAGGAAGTTCCAGACATTCAGGTGCAGAATCAACAAAGAGGGTGAGGAGGTTTCCGAGGAAGACAAAGTGGTAGAGGAGGAGGGCGTTTCCAAGGAGGTAATCGATCAACAGGACAAGGTTTCCAAGGGGAAGGATGCTCCATATGTGGTCAGTTCTCACATTGGGCCAGATATTGTCCGCAACACAGGATGCTGCAAGTACCAGAATATCTTCCCACACAATTTCGGCAACAGCAAACACCTGCATATCCTCCTACCCAAGTACAGCCGCAAGCACAGGCATACACTCCCATACAGCATCAACAAAAGGGACAATGGAGAGGAGAGCCACGATCAAGACGAAGAACAGATGAAGGCTGCTACAAATGTGGTCAGCTGACAAATTGGTCCAGAGAGTGTCCGCAGAACAGTGCACCAAACAACGGCCCTCCATGCAGTTACCCCGGGGAGGTTTCCATGATGACAACGGAGGCAGGGGGTCCCAGAGATGTCAACGACGAATGAGGAAGCCTAGAGGGTCAGACCACCAGGTGATGCATCTTCAGCACAAGGGTATTTTGAAATCCAGCTACATTGAGCCATATCTGTCACCACAGGAGGGAGAGGTTTAATGTAAAACAAAATCGAGAGTAGCATTTGCATTTACACATAAAGCATCCACAGAATAGAACATTTAGCAGACTATTTTTGTAACTATGAGAAGGAAAGAGATTACGAGTGATGTTGTTCCCCTACACAGAAAACTATTGTGTCCACACAGCTAGTGAGGCCAAGACGACGGGTTTCCACCAACAAATATGAAGACGGAAACCTAGTACTCGCCCAAGACGGAGGAGATCCTTACCAAGTCCTCCTGTTTACACCGACTGCAGTTCAAGGGGCGGCGATACACCTGACGTGGAGCTGTTGAGACCTAAAAACAGAAACTCGATTCTGCTGTGGTGAAGTCTGGCTACAAAGGGAGGTGTCCGATAGGGTCGCTTGTCTCAAACCAGTGAAGAAGTCAACAAGAACCCAGCAGAACTAGAGAGTGACTGTTAGCGGGAGAACAGTGACGGAGCAACAGAGACTGGCCCAACATTTTCCAGCCAGTACATAGATAGACCCCGTCAGAAGACCGGGGGTTTGGGTTTAAAGGGGAACTTCATTTATTGTTAGTGGAAGTATAGTTTTTTAGTCAAACAATTATGTGATTTATGGAGTCAGATTACATTTTTCTCAAACAACATTTTATAATCGGTCTGAAGTATCTGCTTTAAGGCAATGAGCTGCAGATTAAATAACATAACACTGATTGAGATCTTGGATGAAGAAGTTGTAGGGTTTTTACAACAGTTTCAAGAATCAGTTTTATTTATTTATTCTTGAGTAACTTTACTGATTTATAATGTAGTGCGTAAGGCAATATCTCATTTTGAGTGAGGGGCACCAGCCCTTCATGCATGTCACCCTCTGTGAGAATAGTTCGTATTTTCCCTCTAGTTTAGAGAAATATTATTTTATCATATCTTTGTACAGCAGTGTTACGTTCCCACTTGGCTAGGGTACAAACGGGAAACGACACGACCAGATTGGATTTGGTATATTTGTTACCGGTGGTTTTATTGTTACTGAAACTAAGTAAAATGATGGTCACACAGATTGGCCCCACAACACGGGTCAATCTGTCACTATAACACAACACAAAGGGTCTCCAAAAGAGAGTTGCCCCGCTACACAAAGAAAAACAAATCTCACTACTAAAGTGGAAACAAACAATAAACAAAACGGGACTGTGGAAACACACAGCTGGTGCGGGTCTACAGGTGCTAATCACCTGGCTCTACGCAATATCCACTCACAGGAACGCTGGTCTACAGGTGCTAATCAACCTGGATCTAAGCAGTATAAACACACAGGAATGCTGGTCGACAGGTGCTAATCAACCTGGATCTAAGCAGTATACACACACACAAAATCCCTACGCTAACACAGAACCCGACGACACACTGCTACTCAGTGTGCTCGCCTAGAACCCTACTACAGACACTGCTAATCAGTGGAGCTAATACAAAAGACACACGGCTAAATACTCTCAGAATTCACAGAAGGAAGGCTTATCACAAGGATAGGGTTGAGGCATCTGACACAAAATACAGAGCCTCTCGACTGTTGTCCGTGCTCAGCCTTTATACTCCTCCCCCGGATGACGTGACAGAAGCGAGCAGGGGTTGGGCGACGTCTGTCCAATCCCCGCGGATGTTGAGCGGTCCGGACGGCCAATGACAGCAGAGGAACTGCACAGCTCATTTACATACACCAACAGACTTAAGCTCACAAGGTAGTAGCGGCTGTAACAAGCAGTATCAAACAATCCTCTAATCCTAGAATTATTGAGACGCATTAGCGACACCAGGGGTATTGTTTTTCGCAACAATGATGCATAATACCAGGACAAAAGCCATTATTGAAACAAGTAAACCATTTTTTGTGCTAATGGCAGATTTGAGTGAATATGCTTTTATACCAGCAGAAAACCATACATCATACGATATTTTTTGTACGCCTTATGGGTACACGGAGAAGTTATATTTATGTAATGCAACGTTATGGGTTTTACATGTCCTGTTCAGAATAGGGTAATCATTGCAATATTAATTGAGCATGTTATGCTCAAAGGAGGGAGTGTCATGATTATACAGATATGTTGATTTCAGTGACGTTGTAGTTAATAAATAATAACATATCGTTAATAATAGGTCTCATAACAACAAAAGGTATGCCGAAGCTTGGGCCTCCTCCAAGGAGGGAGTGGTCCAGTTTTAGATATTAGACGAATAGAAGTGATGAATATGTCAGAACTCTGAGAAATATTATCCACGTTTTGTCTACACAGGCTAGGAAAGCTACAGAGATACCAGACGAGACACCAGAAGAAACTCTTGTTCGGCCAGGTGATTGGGTGAGGGTGAAAGTTCACAAAAGCCAGTGAGCTGATCCCCGGTGGACGGAACAGTGAGAAGTTGTAATGAACTTCACACGCGCTCCGGTTTAAAGGTAAAGACAAAGGAGCAAATTGACACCACCTCACACATTGTCACCCTTCACTGGCAACTTCCAGAACATTATTGGGAGTTAGGACTGATTTGGCAGAGCTGGAACAAAACAATAAATAGAAATAAGATAAAGATAGAAACAGCTCAAAAGACGAATTGTCTATAGATTTTTATAGATAGTACACTAAAGTGAAAACCTATTTTTGCTTTACATCTGAAAAAGAGTCACATTTTTGTATATGTTATTATAGTACTCATTATTTAAATTCTGTAACTGACACAACCATGGAGAAAATAAAGATGATGTCAAGAACAAAGCCAAAGCTATTGTGGGGTCCCCTAGGGATAAGAGTCAGAATAGCATTGTTGATTGTGCTCATTACACTTGGCACCTTTTTGGTTGGATGGGGAGTACAATATCAAGTAAGACATGGATCCATTAGTCCACTCATAGATAATGCCCACATCACTAACACAACTCCAGCTGTGTTTCAGAGACTTTCACTTATCCCCAGAGCCAAAAGATCAGCTGAGAAACAAGAGGAGGAGTTAGAAATACTCGGTCCCAAAGGTGAAACAATCAAGATGCTTCACCCTCATATATGCAGTTATTGTATCAAATGATGAGATGGGTTTAAGTGATCGGGATAATCAGTGATGGGGATTTACATATTAGGGGAATCTCCAAATACACTGGATCCATGTTTTAGTCTGTGCCAGAAACACCCCTGTTAAGTTTATGGACAACCAACCGGTGACCAGAGCACAATTATTGAAAATGATTACAGTAGAAACAGGCTACTAACCCACAAGTACAGCTTTGTACGTACAAACTCTATGAACAAAATTCCCCAGCAGATTGTGGCGACATTGCAGATATGTCCAGTCACAAAAGTTACTTATGTTCTAAATAACAGTGAGATTTAAAGTGATGGAGAAAATATGGGGACGTTCTTTTATAGTGTGTGAAATATGTGGTGCTTGAAACATGTAGGTATTTTTAATTTATAGAAGAAAATGGTTTCCTGAAATAGTTATTTGGAGTAGCCATGTTACAGTGGGTGGAAACAATGTTTAGGGATATGGCACAATCATTAGTAGACATTAATTGGGTTTAGATGACATTTAACATCTAAGACAGATAGTAAGATTAGGAAAATAGAGTGGAAAGGATTGGATTTATTTTACCTCAGTGTGTTAGAATTAACTATAGGTAATGCGTCTCTCTCTCTCTCTCTCTGCCTGTCAGAATGCTACGACCCCATCTTCAGACAAATGACCTCACCAAAGGAGACTCCTCCTCCTCCATCGAACAGACTTAGGCCCAATCCCAAACCACTCCCTCGACCCTCCCCCTCCGTGACGGAGTGAACTCCGTCTGTAGGCACACTCATAGCTGAATGAAGTTCCCTCCATTAAGGGTATAAATACAGCGGCAAGCTTTGGGACGGCCTCCCCTCTCTCCGCAGGAAACGGACGTCATGGTGTCCAACTCACATCTCCATCTGTCGGCTGCATTGACCTGCGTTGCTATCCGTCGCCTGTTAGCGGGTGCAATGGCAAGATCCAACAGAAGGCGCAGAAGGTTGAGGCGCATTTTAGCGATGTGCCAGTGGCAGGTAAACATTTCAATATTGCTAATACAACAATTATCTTCACTTTATTTCTTATATAGTAGCCTATGAACTTTGTATGTGTAATACAAATAGATATTTAGATATATTGTGATATACATTCATTTATTCTTTCCTTATAAGCTATACGTGTATATCTGTATAATGTCTGTAGAATTCCAACACAGAGAAATGTTGTCAGTAGTTTATAGAATAAAAAAGGAAAGGTTAATTTGACTTGGTCTCAGAATTGTTTACAGAGCTGTGTGCGTGTTAGAGTATAGTTATTGAACAATACTGTGTCCTGTGTTTGTCTTTTACAGGGGGGCAAAGGTCTTTACATGCAGCTCAATGCCACTGCCCCAATTCTCGCCGTGTATGCCAACCCTGAACTCTGTCTAAAGAAGGACTTTAGAGTTAAGCGATCTAGTGTGGTGTATTTAGTGCAGATGCTTTCCTCCCCAAAGGACCACGGATGGGGACAAGACATCGAGGTGCTTGTTCTCCTCTACAGCTTGGCCCATGGACTATCACTCTCTGTGGTGGGTTCAGCATTCGGGATTCCCAAATCGACGGTCCACAGGATCATCAAACACGTCACCGGGAAGATAAAGGCCAACCTGAAGACCCTCATTTCCCTGCCAACCGCAGATGAGCTGCCAGAGATTGCAGATGGCTTCTGTCAGCTTGCAAAGAGTCCTGCATTTCACCGTGCTGCTGGTGCGATTGATGGATGCCATATTCGCATCAAACCTCCAGGAAACGAGTACCACAAGGAGTACATCAATTACAAGCTGTTTCCTTCCATCCAGATGCAGGCCATCTGTGACTCAACTGGGAGATTCCTGGATGTCTTCATCGGCTATCCAGGCTCCGTTCATGATGCCAGAGTACTGCGAAACAGCCCCATCTTCTGCCAGGCACTGTTTTCCCCAGCTGGTTGGTTCCTCCTTGGGGACGGTGGTTATCCCTGCCTGGAAAAACCAGTGGGATTACTCACACCCTACAAGGTCCCTCGCGGCCAGGTGCAGGCCAGATTCAACAGGCATCATGCCAGGGCTCGGTCTGTGGTGGAAAGAGCATTTGGAAGGATGAAGGCTCGCTGGAGGGCCACCCTTTTCAAAGCGCTGGAGGTCAGTCCAAGCTTTGCCCCTGACATCATTGCATGTTGTGCATTTCTGCACAATCTGTGCATAGACATGAACAATGTCCTTGAGGATGCTGAAGCCTTCCCCCCTGAAGATGGGGACCAGAGTCCTCCCCCTGCCGCAGCATGTGGACAGGAAAGTCATGGACACTACCTAAGGAACAGGATTGCTGCACAACTCTCTGCTCCTGTCCAAATGGCACCACACCTGAGAGAGCACGATTACATCTAATGAACTTTGTTTTTTTTTGGAAAAACGTGGTTGTCTGTTAACTTGTGTTTTTGAAATGATGTGCACACATACCTGATTTAATTTTGTTTGTTTTAGTGAGCTCCACTTCTCACTTTAGAGAAAAGAGGTGAAATAAAATAAACCTGTGCACCGTTGATTTCAAACTTGGTTTTCCTGAATTGTCTTTCTGCATAATCCCAAATTGGAGACAAATGTACTTACCTCTTGGATCATTCAATCACGAGCACAGGTTCAGAAAATGAACACAGGTCTTCTAATACAATCACTTTTGTTTTTGAGTGAAACTCTGCAAATGGTTTGACATGAGCAATTAAGACCGTAAATGTCATGTATATTTTAATGCCTTATACCTATGAAGCGCACAGACATATCTTTATTTAAAATGCTGATACTCAGGGTTAATCTTCAGACTTTGGAAAAAACACTTTAGTTCCGTGCACAACATTACTTTGTGCAAAACTTTTCCTTCTACATTATGAAACCCACACAGAACAATGTAGCCATCTAACAATCAAGCAAACGCAATGTCACCTTCATCACCCGTCTACCTGTATTTACTATATCCCATACAATATTGAAGACATGAAGGACAGTACGTTAAATTAGGATTATTGTCTTCCAAATAAATAACACAAGCGAACAAAAACAAGTCTTTTAAGTAACATCAATAATCAAACATAGAAATGGCCAATGGTGGGGGGGAAAAAATAAATCACATTTTGTCGACCATTTTTTCGAACAGGGTTAGAAATGTATCTGAGTGCTGCATTATTTCTCTGTGGCGTTCGTCCTCTTTTTCTGCCTCGCGTTCTAGGCACTCCAGCACTCCCATAGCACCTTTTCTTTTTTTGGGGGGGGGCTGCTGGGTGGTTCCAGCCTCAGACAGTGATGAGGGTGGTGAGGGGTCTGGATCATCAGCCACATTTGGGGGGGGGGAAGGAAGAGGAGCAGGAAGCAGCCTCCGGATCAAAGAGGATTGTGGGGTTTGCAAAGGCTGAGGCAACAAGGACAGGAGGACTAATTGAAGGCCTTGCACCTATGGCCTCATCCATGGCCATGAAGAAGGGCCATGTTGCAGGGGTTTCTTCCCCCTGATCAGTCCCTGTTCCAGTCCTTGGCCTTTTAAGTTCCTATTGCAAACAAATGCATGTTAGAAATCTTTGTTCAGCTTTTTCAAAAACAAACATGTTTACAATAATAATACACCATTTACCTTGTATTTCTTTTTTAGGTTCTCCCATTTCTTGGAGGCCTGTTTGTGAGACACATGTTGCCCAAGGTCCAGTTCCTTAATGATTGACCTGTTATCATAGAATATTTAAACAATATATATTGGTGTTAAGGCAATGACCCACAGTGCACATTCATTACTTTCATTGCACAAAATATGAATTGAGTGCATAACTCACTCCCATGCTTCTTTGGCAGCATTGCGTTTTTTGCAGAACAGGTCATCCTTTTCCATTCTTAAAGCAATAAGTGCCTTGGTTTTTACCACAGTCCCTGAAATTACAAATCACACTTAAGTTTAAACCGATTTCGTAAGTGAATGGATACATGAATTGACACATGTGTTGTTAGTTTGATTCCGATTTAGATTTGTACATCTTCAAAATAAAAATCTAATGTAATCTTGGCAAATCAAATTAACACGTGTAGATTTATAAATACATGTTCACAAAGGCATGTTTTAGTTAAGGCAACGTATTATTTATCGTTTAAAAAAAATAACCACATGGAACTCACATTTGTATGACGTTGTTTCCTCCATGCCCGAAAAACGGTTGCACACCTGTGGAGTGAGATTATCAAGCCTGCATCCATGCAAACTCGCTGTCGGAGGCTTTTATAACCCACTACGCCTCCGCCCTGATTGCTTTGGACCAGCCCTCAATATGGCGGACCCTTCGCGTGAACGCGCAAACGGAGGGGTAGGGTGTAGGAGTAGGGTGTAGGGGGCGGTTTGGGAATGGGCCAGAGAACCTGTTCACCAGCCCCCACCCCCCATGTTGCCTATGCTGTCCTGTGTTGCAAACTCTTTGTTTAAAACGAATTGGCCATCGGAATGTGTGGAGGAATTCTCCCAAGGGTCACATTCCACAGCTCTCCCCCCCACTCCTGTGATCTCCCAACCCCCAGTCTGTAGGTTTGTGTTCGCATATTTCTATGCCGTAATTCATACTGGTCCTCTCACGCACAAACATTGTCCTTACAGTATACATACATAGGCTATATGAGTCCGTGTATCTACGGACCATTTGTTTTTCTTTATTAAAAAAGTAAACAGAAGAGCGTCTGAGAGGCGTTTTTGCCCTTTTGCTTTTTACCTTACTAAATGGTCTAATGGTCAGTGGAGCGAGGGGGGAAGGCCCGCGAAACTCGCGGAAGTGATTTCAAAACAAAAAGCACTCGTTTGCTTGGAACAAAGAAAACGGCCAAGACACACATTGAGTCCAGAAAATGAATGTTATTAAGAGCTGTAAATATAATAAGCCTGTGTCTAAAATTGACAGGCTTATTATATTTACAGCCCTTAAGATACACTTTTGTGTTTAACAGCTGACCACTACCATGACATACTTTGTTTTAGTAGATTTCGCATGAGAGCAAAATGTATAAATATGAGCATTAAATTATATGAATATGAGAACAAAATGCATGAATGTGTGAGTGACAATATATGAATGTGTGCATTGAAATATGATATGAGAGCAAAATGTATGAATGTGTGAGTGTAAATATATACGTGTGAGAGAGTGAAAATGTATGTATGTAAAAGGAGAATATATGTGTGTAAGAGTGAAAATATGCTGCAATTTGAATGTCCGATAATCCACCGGAAATATCAAACATTTAATAAAAGTGAAAAACAATTAACAAGACTTAACGTATTAATAATTAATTATATTTATTCCGTTTGGATGTAGGATTTTTGACTTTGTTTAGAGCAGTGATCTTCTCTGCAGCAGAGAGCTAAGCGCTGTCAGACCGGACCTAACCCTGAAAAGTATTATCATCTGAAATTAATCATTATGTTATTACTATTAAATACATATAAGTATTGTTACAACTTGTATTTAGAAATACTCTGTTGTAATTATTGATGCATAAATGAGTTCATCCATTCAATGTGGCATCTGCTATAATGGGGTTAATGTATGATATTACTTAATAATACAATACATTAGAATATATGATAATTACATTTAAGTTGTATTCATTTCTTATTTCATAGTTTCTCATTATTTTTATCGCTCATCTTATTTTTTATTTTATTAATCTGTGCTATCCTGTTTTTCACTCTCACTACTGTGTAAAAACACCCCAACAATATTACAAAAAATATACTGCATAAAGCAAACTGTATACTTTTTCATTATAGTAGCTTGTGAAAACCATAACAAATAAGTGATTAAATGCTACAGTATTCAGCAAACACAACTGCAGAGCTGCAAACATTGCAAACAGACTAAGTTCTACAACACCCAGTTGTCTTTGTGTATTTGTGAATGAAGCGCCATCTCATGGTTAAATCCTGTAATTGAACAAATGGAGAACTTTGGCAACGCCCTCTAGCAATTTGGCAACACCCCCAGCCACTGGGATCCGCTGGGTTTTTGACTGGGACACACCCATGTGAGTCCTATCTGGAGTGCTACATCTGTAGGATCATATTCTGTGTAAATAAGAGACATGTAATCATTTACAAAACATCACCATGTTTTTATTTAACAAAATAATGTTGTTTAATCCACGTAAGTACAAAACCATCGCTATGTTTTTTCATCGGGAAATGCAGACTGGCTCATCCTCACGATCATTGCCGAATTGACATGAAAGCACTAATAAATGTAGTTTAATCCACGTGAGTTTACAACTACAAAAATAATCGGTTTGTTTTTATTCAATTCATTTATATCACATCCGACGGGAGGAAATGCAGCACGGCTCTCACTACCGATTTTTAATCCTAATTTAATAATTATCTTCACGATCATTTATGTTTATGTTCAACGAATTGACATGAAAGCACTGACAAATATGAATATACTGTAGTCAACTTCATTAAAACATTATTAACTTGCCCAAACTCAGTAATTCACTGAAAATAGGTTTATTTTTAATGAAGCCTCGTCATCTCACCATGGGCAAACGGGCTATAATATTATACTATTGTTAATAGTTTACTGTATTATTAGTGTTTAATATTACTGCTAATCACACATTGAGTTCATTGTTGTGCAATGTTAAATCAGACCGTTTTTTTTTAAATAGACCGAATGAAACTGCAGCTCTCAGGTGATCAGCTGTGTGTTTACACACCTAATGGCCCATCAGCCACAGCTCTGCAACCAGGGAGAGCAGTGATGGATGCTGCCAAAATGAAACTCTTATGAAATAAACAGCTGATTCCTCACACACACACACAATAGCCTGTTGTTTCTATGCATACAATAGTGAGAAACATGCCTCTGGTTAATTATTATACAACTTATTTTCTCCATAAAAGCTGGTGGGTTGAAAGCAATAGAGAGGCGAAGTCCCTCCCTTTCCGAGGGAGCTCCATGGGACCTTATTTCGGAAAAATGATGTATTGAAGTCAATGGGGAGAGAAAGATTATCTTTCGATTCCGTTTGAATTGTGCCACGAATTACACATATGTGACCTGCTCTATCGAAATCAGTCGCATTGACCCGAAGACACATTTTGAGTTGTATACACTGCTGGAAAGAGGATATTCCTAGCTTTCTAATGATATCAGGATTGTTGTTGTACTCCAAATATTAAGCGAAATATGTCACATTATATAATGACTGTCACAGAGTCATCATTTTTGAGAAAAAGGCCTTCAAAGTTTTCTCTTCTCTGGAATCCATCGATCTGATTGATTATTAGCGGAGCAAATGATCAAAATACTACGGGGGAAGATATTTTCGTTTGGATTACTAGTCTGGGGGAAACTCGCGAGTGTGTGTGTGTGTGTAATTTTGCGTTTGTGTGTATTGTGTTTGTTTCCCGGGGAAAACCCTCACGAGAAACACCGGCTGTTGTTATGCCTGCTGTGACGTTAAGTTACTCCGTTCTCCGCTTGTAATTATGCCGCTCCAAAGTTGTATTTATCATCTGAATTTGCCGAAAAAAGTTTCTTATTCTGAAAGCCAAGACTTTGTTTAATTGAAATCAGATGAAAACATGTTATTTATGATTACTCTACGCTTACATTCAAAATGTCAGCCGGAGGGAGGCGCTGCGGAAGAGCAGATTGCCTGTCATCTTCCCTTTACAAGCTTAAAGAATGTATTTATCGTGTGAGTTTGGAAATAAAAGTTTCATATTCTGAAAGCCAAGACTTTGTTTGTTTAAAATCAAACAAAACACCCAAACTCCGAAAAAATAGTTTTTTACGCAAATCCACGTTTATTTTGAAATGAGCCGTTGCGACTTCCGACTGATTTCGATAGAGTGGGTCACATATGATGTTTGTCAATTTTTTTAAAAACGTGTCGTAAAACTGTGAAGTAACACTTTTTTTTGTGTGAAACCGCTCAATGAACTACATCTCCCGTCTCGCACCACACACCGTCACGTTAGCACATTTCACTTCTTTCTTTCAAAATGAGGCGAAAAGTATTAAACGAGGTAAAAATCACTACAAGTCTGGGCATGTTGAGAGCTGTACACAAAAGGGGAGTTAGTCGGTTCCGTAAGAGCCAGCATGCGGGACCGGGATTATGGGATTTGTAGTCTCTCTAGTTGCGTATTTTCCACTATTCATTAACCGAATATTAAATGAAACGGTGTGACAAAGCTCTACCATCCCCCCTCTGTTAACAAGAGTAGCCTATGTTGCGGACTCTTTGTTTAAAACTAATTGCCCATCGGAAAGTGTGGAGAAAGTCTCCCAAGGGGGATGGGAGACTTCTGACTTTTGTCACATTCCGATGGACTATCGGAATTACATGCAGGGCAGCAGTGCCGGTCTGAAAGGGTCTCTGGAAATATCAAACATTTAAAAATGTTTTGTAAAGTTTTAAAAACAGTGACAGGTTAAAATCAGAGGTGGAAGAAGTATTCCAATTATTTACCTAGGTAAAAAGATGTATTGGAAGCAAATGTCCTGCATTCAAAATTATCAATAGCCCAAGTGAAAAGTATCATTATGTTATTAGTATTAAATACATATCATTTGTACAACTTATATTTAGAAATACTCCGTTGTAATTATTGATGCATAAATGTGTTCATCCATTCAATGTGGCATCTGCTATAATGGGGTTAATGTATGATATTACTTAATAATACAACACATTACTGTATAATACGTGATAATGTATGAGTTGATTTACTTCGATCGACTGCACTGTGTACACCACAACAATATTACAACAAATATACTGCATATTAAAGCAAACTATTGTAATGGTAAAAGTATGAGCATAACAAATAAAGAAGTGTAAACATTTACATTATTATTATGATTATTGAATTACAATTGATATACTTTATTTGATCTAAAATATTGATGTTTTTTCGTTATAGTAGCCTTTGAAAACCATAACAAATAAGTGATTAAATGCTACAGTATTCACAGGGTGTCCACGGGGTCTTAAAAAGTATTAAAAGTTGATAAATCAATTTAGCGAAAATTAAGGCTATTAAAAAGTATTAAACTGCATTTTCCAAGGTATTAAGAAGGTCCACAGCAACGACAGCATGAAACACCCTTTATTTACTGAAACAACATGTCGGGAAACCCCCTCAAGGTGGCCCCATGCATAGCGTGCCATAAAATGCTGCTTCTGGGGGGGGGGGGGGGGTTTATCTGCTGGTGGACTACCTGAGAGATATACAGCAGGAGAACACGCTGTCCACCGCGGAGAATAAACAGAAGGGCAACCATGACAACCATGCTCCGGGGTCTTCTTCGCTGCTTTTGGTGTATTTTGTGGCGGCAGCAGCGCCACTTACAGGCCTGGCATATGTACTACAGCGTTTCCAGCGTTTCCAGCATTTCCAGCGGTCTAGTGTGAACGGACACGTTAATGAATCGAATGCGTGTGAACGGAAGACTTTTTTGCGTTTGCGTATGCGTTTTACTGTATGCGTTTTACTGTATGCGTTTTACTGTATGCGTCCTCGTGGGGCCGGGGTCTAAGCCAAACTATATCCGGTCACAGAGATCTGCTATTTTAAAGTAAGGTCAACACATATCGACCCTAAATATAGTCTATATTAAGAACGAGAAAGGTCTTAACCATAGACTGTATATATAAATGGACGTAGGGTCCGTGACGTCACCCATAGGATTCTGCAGAGTTGCCGTGAAGCCCTTAGTAGGCGGAGTCGGCCACTAACGGCTCGACGGTGTCGTCAGAGTCTAACTCCCGCCTTCTGCCGCCTTCTCCAAATAAGGGCAAAGAGGCGGAGCCGAGGCAGGACAGGGCGGGACCTGCTGCCAACGAGCGTGACGTTCGAGTCCTAGCTCAGGCTAAGAAGCTAAGCTAACATGCTCTCAGTATCAATCGAATGTAAAACATGATTGATGAAAGTAGTAAATCGGTCAGATTTAACCCGAAGACAACAGGAGGGTTAATGCCATATTCACTTAGTAACGCATGAACAACTTTTACAAATATTTCTATATAGTCTGTGTTGGTAAATGTCATCTAGGTTGCACATTTCCTGCTGAAATACATGCATACCAAGTCACTGCGTGGCACTTTGGTTTTGATAAAACAGTGTAGTTCCACTATATAAACGTTACATTCATAATCAAACGAGACAATCTGCAAGATAATTAGCTATTTGGTATTATTCTTAATGCTTGTCATTCACACGTTAATAAAATAACATAAGTACCGATACATAGCAGAATAATTGTGGCGGTGTTCAGCTTAATAAGCCTTGCTCAACATCATTTATTTAGCTAATACTACAGCGGGCTGCAGGCGAACCAAGTCCGCGTTACGATGCATTCCTTGATCTCCAGTTATAACGCCGGACTCCGCCGCTGGCCGAAGCTAACGGAGCCCCAGGGTGCTAGCTACGGCCGCCGGGACGCGCTAGCGAGCTAGCACCCTGCAGCCCCGTTAGCTTCGGCGGCGTGGACTCCGGCGGCCCACCCCTTTTAACATTTGCTCCCGTTTAGCATTATGGGCGTCATAGCCATATAGTATAAAAGTCTTACCCAAGGCTGAATCATAAACTAAACTGTATATATGTATAAAGGGTTACGTCCTTAGCTGGCTAATAAGCTACATAACAGGCTAAGCTAACAAGCACACAAACACCTGCTAACGGGGTTAACATGTATAATATTATCATTTTACTCACCGAAAAAAGCTGAAAGTAGACTTCTTGGAAGATCTGTTAGTACATTCAAGTGCACAGCACGACATTTTAATTATCTGGTATTTGTAACAATATTCCCTAACAGGCACGATCACCACGAACACAGCTAAAGGATCAAGTACAGTAACTACAACTAACTAACGTTGTAGCCTCTATGGTTGTAGTCTAGCAGATTGGACAAGTTGCTGTTAGCTGATAGTGAGGCACGTATCTGTCAATCAAAGTGACCACGCCCTAATGTATGCACAAACTTTAAGACCTAATATAAATATAAAGGGTCGCGTTAGAAAACAATTCACTCACAGATCCATAATCATGAAGGTGGAATCTAACTATATCGATAATAAAATGTATGGAGCCAGGGGTAGAAACATGTTTTTTTTCTGCTGTAAAATCGGGCATTTTAACATGGGGGTCTATGGAAATTGCTCCTTTCTGCAGCCATCGCCTATCGGCCAATATATGAACTGCAGTGTGTGGCACTTCCGTATTGGCTTCCCGGCTCTATCCCACAGTTTGCCGCTTGGTCTTAACATATATATCGTTTTTTGTAAACATATGACAAATGTGTGAGGGTGATGACGTCAGCATCGTCCTATGTGCCGGGCTTAGCCCCGGACAGCCCCAGCCCAATTTAACCCCTGGGTATTTGTGAGGGAGCTCCTATATGGCATTACCCCGCTGAAGCTCACCAAAGTTTAATATATTTCATAGTTCAAAGTTTTGTCAATTGTTTTGTTTATTGGTCAAATACTGGTTTCTGAGGAGTTTTACTGGAATGAAAGAGCATAGAAGCAACAAAGCAGCATACTGCATTAAACCTGACCTTCACAGAGAGGTTGAAGTTCATGTGGAGAGGGGGCTTCAGTAGTCTGTCTGCACTCTGTTTAGTTGTGCTATCTTACAATCAATATAGTAAATGTGAGGTAAAGTGTGTCGCCAATGTAACCGGTTAGAACTCAAAGTTGCGATGAGGTCTTAAAATGTATGGAAAGTGTCTTAAAAGGTATTACATTTGACTTCAGGATTCCTGCATATACCCTGAATCAGCAAACACAACTGCAGAGCTGCAAACAGACTAAGTTCTACAACACCCAGTTGTCTTTGTGTATTTGTGAATGAAGCGCCATCTCATGGTTAAATCCTGTAATTGAACAAATGGGGACATTTGGCAACGCCCCCAGCCACTGGGATCCGCTGGGTTTTTGGTTGGAATCCGCTGGGTGGAGTCCTATCTGGAGTGCTACATCTGTAAAAGCTACAGCTAAATGAGATAATGTAGTTAATAAATGTATTCTTTGATATGGTTTCGCCTTTCTCAGGCTACAACATGGTTACGTTTATGAATATTATTAAGGAATACAAATCCCTCTTTGCAATGTTTACCAGCCTCCTTAGGCTTTTCAATCACAATCAATACACTGGAATAAAATGAAAATATGATGTAATGTTCGTTGTTTAGAGTTATTCTAAGGCTTTACTCATTGGGAACTCGGTATGAGAGAGCACACTGTTGAGATGTCAAATCTGCCTGTTTTACACACTTTGACCAACAGGGGGGTTTGTGTTCAAATGAAGCCCATGATGAAGCCTCATGAGATTAACCCTTTTGCGAACCAATTGGCTGGAAAGCTTCATAAGGCTTCATTTCGCCATCACTACTCCTAACAATTCACAAAAACACAGGCCTCTAGTGATGGCAGTTTGACACTGAAGCGTCGAACGGAGCTTCAACCCTGGACTTCCTATTCCATAGAAGCAGTGATTCGAAGCTTGCTTCAAATCACGTGACATATGACGTCAGAAGCAGCAACTGCTTCATTTCCTGAATGAATCAACTCACTGGTTCGCCGTCCAATCAGGTGATTCAATGCACTGCCTCGTCTCGATTCTGACTGGTTGAAACTGTTTGAATTTGAGCGTCACTTAGTAAGTGACACTTTATAACCGCTCCAAAAAATGCTCAATTTGGCAATCTGTGGGATTGTCGTCGTAGTTTGCCTTGTTGCTGTTGAGTTGTTAGTATTGCGTTTGGATCATTATGGAGCCAGCCAGGAAGAGAGGTCGTTCTGAGATGTGGGATCACTTCAATCTGATTGCGCATGATAAGGTAGGTCAACTACAGTATTATAGCTATGGTTTATCTCAAATCTATATTAAGTACCATTAAAGTAAAATTATGTATATGATCAATGTAGCCATTAGGCTATAGCTTTATAGACTGAAATTGCATTTTTATTTACAAAGCCTTTCTCTACAGGTCCAGTGCTTGGTGTGTTCAACTGAACTGAAGTATCATGGGAATACTTCCTCCATGATTAGGCACTTCACTGCCAACCATGGAGCTGCTGTGAACCAGGGGAACACAAATGGTATGTATTATATTATTATTAACTAATAACACTAACACAATATGTGACCTGCTCTATCGAAATCAGTCGCATTGACCCGAAGACACATTTTGAGTTGTATACACTGTTGGAAAGAGGAGATTCCTAGCTTTCTAATGATATCAGGATTGTTGTTGTACTCCAAATATTAAGCGAAATATGTCACATTATATAATGACTGTCACAGAGTCATCATTTTTGAGAAAAAGGCCTTCAAAGTTTTCTCTTCTCTGGAATCCATCGATCTGATTGATTATTAGTGGAGCAAATGATCAAAATACTACAGAGGGAAGATATTTTCGTTTGGATTACTGGTCTGGGGGAAGCTCGAGTGTGTGTGTGTTTGTGTAATTTTGCGTTTGTTTCCCAGGGAAAACCCTCATGAGAAACACCGGCTGTTGTTATGCCTGCTGTGACGTTAAGTTACTCCGTTCTCCGCTTGTAATTATGCCGTTACAAGCTTCAAAGTTGTATTTATCATCTGAATTTGCCGAAACAAGTTTAATATTCTGAAAGCCAAGACTTTGTTTAATTGAAATCAGATGAAAACTGTTAACTGTGATGGTTATTCTCGCGTCCAGGAAAGAGAAGCTTAAAAAGGAGACTAAATGGAGTCTCTGAGATGTTTTCAAATTGGTACTTTAATTAATAAAAAAGGCGCGGTAAAGTCAAACAGGATATTTGTCCGTTGGAGAGAAAGTCTGCAGCTTCCTCTCCAGTTGCCGGCCGTGCACACAAGAGAGTGTACAAGCATTCGTCCTTCCCGCTTCCTCGCTGTTCGCTCCTCCTCTCTGTGAGCTGTAGTGACGTAAGGGACTTCCCCCTCTTGTTCGTCTGTGTCCGATATCGCGTTAAACAGAGGATTTCGACATTTTACATTCATTGCTTACTTCCACATGCCTTTTCTCCTCCTTATCTCTTTCATAACTTTATATGTAATACATGTTAACGGCGTCAATAGCCACTTTAATGATACTAATGGGCGGTAGTCCAGGATGTCGTCATGAAGGATTTTCAGAATAAAAGCTTAACAACTGGACGCAAAATAACTTCTGGTTTTTCAGTATAAAACAGCATTTAAACTGACAGTATGTTTAGGGTACATTATGCTATCAAAACATTGATTTTAATTTCTAACAAAACAAACTGTAACGGACCCTGCCATGTTATCTATGATTACAATAGAGAACCGCAGTGACGCCTCCTAAAACCCGGAAGTAAGTTAGCATTTTTACCACGTACGGTTCCTTCGATAAAAAACAATGCAATTTCCCCATAGGATTTTGGAAAATAGCTCCAAATAAGGTCTGTGTTTGACACAAATTGAAGAGACAGATCACATTTTGTTCTACGACATTTAATACATCAGCATAGGGGTGGGCGATATGACGATATATATCGTCGTGATGATATTAGGTCTCCACGATATGCTTTTTCAGAGATATCGTATCTATCGTGATAAAAAAAAAAAATCACTTGAAAAAAAAAACCTGATGTGAAAGACATGCTCTAAAGCTGTCTAGTCAGGATTCAGACAGTATTGCACTTCATTTATTGTCTTGGTTGATTATGTTGGCTTGTATTTTATTTTATTTCCGTGCATATGAAACGCTAACCATTCCCATTGAGATCATTAAAACTGTAATTTGAACGGCGATCAAGCCTGAAGCCACAGAGACGGACACGATCCCCTGTCCGGCTAGGGTTAGGGTTAGCCAACACACTCTCACTCCATAATCGTCCAGGAGCGACGTTTGGTCAGTGTCCGTGGCGTGCAGTTGTGACGCTCCTAGGCTCCTTCAGCTTCTTAAAGGGACGCAAATAGCTTTCAACTGATTGCAATATATTCCCATCTGCGGCGGGATTTGACGCTCATGGAAGCACGGCATTCGTTTGTGTCGGCTGCCCTTAAAGGCAATGTGAGCGTCCATTCTCATTGGATAACGGAGAATTGTACACCCGGAAGTAAGTATTCCCCTTACTGTCGAATGATTTTACAGTGATATCTGCACTACTCATCGACTAAAAAAACACCAGATTATCCTTGTTAATTACACAACATTGATTGGTTTAAATTGTGTGCAATGCTTTTGTATTTTTCCCCTTCGATTCGGAGAAACAAATATTTTTTCTGAGTAAAGGATGGCAGAAGACACTACACTACCCAGAATCCCCAGCTATCGTTTGGACTACACCATGTGCTCTGTTTGACAAACCCCGTGATAGTCCTCAAGCTCTGTGATTGGAGTGTGTGCTCCGAGGGTTACGCCGAGCCTCGAACAGCACTTGAAATGGGATGGAACCACAGCAGACTGTCCAAAACTGGATTTGAACGGCTGGGGGAGCGGAAGGGGAAGAGGCTATCCGTGCGCGTCGCAGGGGGCTATGACAGCGGACGGAGAGCCTCTTCCCCTCCTGCTCCCCCAGCCTCACCTACTGATTTTAATTTCACCATATATTAAGTCCGATCGATTTCACAATGTCAGCGCACCTCTGTTTTCGTGTTGGTAGTTCAGTCCGAGTTGTTTGACACGCTAGTGCTACCTCAGAAAGTTCATTTGTATACTGAGAAATTGTGCTTTGAAGCCATATCAAAATGTTGAATTGTTCATTCAGGGATTCATTTCAGAAATAAAACCAGCTTGAAATGCTATTTTGGTCTGTTACTCCTTTTTATTGTAGTTTCTGTTACCTTGTAGTTGCTTGTACTGTTAAGTAACTTGAAAAATAACCATAATAACCGACATGAAAAAATATCGTGATATATATCGTCTATCGTGATACTGCTTGAAAAATATCGTGATAATATATTTTTCAATATCGCCCACCTGGGCTGGTGATTTTTGAAGAGTTTACGTGTCTGAAAAACGATGGTTGTTAACAAGTGGCTGAATAGGACTACAGAAGTTGTCCAGGCCGTTTTACGTCATTACACCGAACACGTAAAACACTCCCGCTAAGTTTGTTTGCCCTGTTCTGCTTGAAAGCAAGTACCTGCCTCCTGCAAACTGTTCAAACAAACACTTCAACTTGTACCATTTACAATCTGTATGTTTGAATATGGATCTTAAGTTGGTGTGACGTTGAAGCAGCGACCCTGCTATAGTTCCTTTATAGCATAACGTTAGAATTTTGCGACTAGATTTATGCTTCGAAAATTATAAAAGTAGTGTAGACATGTGGATATTATCCGGCTGAACAAAACGTGATCCGTCTCTTAAATGTGTGTCAACCACAGACCTTATTTCGAGCTATTTTCCAAAATCCTATGGAGAAATTGCATTGCGTTTTTGACGAAGGAACCGGAAGGTGTTTAGGACGCGTCACTGCGGTTCTCTATACGCTTACATTCATAATTTCAGCCGGAGGGAGGGGGGGTGGCGCTGCGGAAGAGCAGATTGCGAGTGAGAGGTGCCGGTCATCTTCCCTTTACAAGCTTCAAAAATGTATTTATTGTGTGATTTTGGAAATAAAAGTTTCATATTCTGAAAGCCAAGACTTTGTTTGTTTAAAATCAAACAAAAACACCCGATTTACGCAAATCCACGTTTATTTTGAAATGAGCCGTTGCGACTTCCGACTGATTTCGATAGAGCGGGTCACATATGCTATGACTGTATTCCATGACTCACAAGTCTGCTTCCTTTGAGTGCAATTTCACATAAATCCTTATTTGTTTTTTTGGTTTTGGTTTTATTCTTTATGTCTTTATTTCTTTGTCTTAGTGGACCGGAAGCGAGAGCTGGATGGGGCTCTTGTGAATATGGTGGTGAAAGACTCGCAGCCTTTTTCCATCGTGGATGACTGTGGCTTCAAGGAGCTTGTGGCCTTGCTTGATCCTAGATACACTCTTCCATCCAGACGGGTTCTAAAGGAGATGGTGGTCAAGCGCTATGAGGAGGAGAAGACGAAGGCCAAGGCTGTCATGCAGAGGGTAGAGGCTGTGAGCCTGACTGCTGATATGTGGACCTCCATTAATATGGACGCATATCTAGCAGTGACCTGCCATTATGTGGATGACTCTGCGAAGCTGGCCACAGTGCTTCTGGGAGTGCTGCCTTTCCCTGAAACTCATACAGCTGTTAACATCACTGCTGCAATGAGGTCTCTCATGGAGGAATGGGGCACTGAAAGCAAAGTGACCTCAATTGTGACGGATGTAGGAGCAAATATGGTTGCCTCTGTCAGAAGTTTAAATCTAAGACATGCACTTTGCTTTGCTCATTCACTACATTTAGTGGTGAAGAAATCTCTGGATGCAACTCCTGGCCTACAAGACCTACGCACAAGGGCTAGAAAAGTTGTCACGTTCTTTAAAACCAGCACAACAGCAAAAGAGAAGCTCAGAAGCAGATGAATCGCCCTGTGCTGAAGCTTATTCAGGAAGTGGACACCCGCTGGAACAGCACCTACCTAATGCTACAACACCTTTTCAAAGAGAGGCAGTCAGTGGGGGCAGCTCTTGCGACACTGAAAACAGATGTGAGACCTCTGTCCTCTGAGGACTATGAAACAGCAGATGCATGCCTGCAATTGCTCTCCCCCTTTTTCCAGGCAACAGTGGAACTCTCCGAGGAGAAGAGAGTCTCAGGGTCCAAGTTCATCCCAATGACGAAAATGTTAATGCTATGCTTGTATGACACAATTGGAAAAACAAGCCACGACACAGCAAAACTACTGGGACAGAACATGGTGTCCAATATGCAAAACAAATTTGACACCACGGAGAGCCAAACTGCATTGACCCTGTCAACACTGCTGCATCCTAGATTCAAAACTATTGGATTCTACAATCAAGTACAGGCAGTGGCATCAGTTAAACAACTGACAGCATTTTGCACACACCTGAGGAAAAACGCACAACCTGACACACCTACAGAAGAACAGCCCTCCACCAGCAAATGTTGACAATCCATCATCCACAGGTAATGTTATAAATAGTTAATTGATAAAATAAGTACAAGTAAAAAAGGATACATATTGAAACCTTTCAGTACTGATGATTACAGTCATGTTTGTCTTTCAGGTCTTAACCTTTGGGAAACTCTGGACAGAGATGCTTCTGAAGCGAGGACAGCAAGGAATGCCACAGCAGATGCTACAGTGGAGGTGAAGCGGTACATGACTGATCCACCGCTGGAAAGATCAAAAGACCCACTGGCATACTGGGTGGACCATCAAAATGTGTATCCCAATCTGTTCAAACTGGCGAAACAATTTCTATGCATACCAGCATCATCGGTTCCATCTGAGCGAGTGTTTTCAAAATGCGGGGAAATTGTAAGCAAGAAAATAAATCGGCTAAATCCAAAAACTGTTGAAAAAATAATGTTCCTGAATAAAAATATTTGAGTGTTCCCCATCCCACATGAACACCCCCTGGCAAAGTTACACAAGCACACCATAACCTATGCCATATTTTCCCAGAACCCTCTCCTCAATAACACAATACACGCATTCATCCATATTGATTTGTAAATTATATTCATGATATATATATATATATATATATATATACACACACATATTTATAGTTCTATATATATTATGGCTGTCAAGTTAACGTGTTAATAAATAATAAATGAACGCCACTAATTATTTTAACACGATTAACGCATGTGTATTTTTTGTCCTCGGCCGCCCCGTAGTTTCAGAGCGCATCGAGTTTAAAATATGGGCATAGATATGTCTCAATTATTTGTGTGAACATAAAAATAATGTGTGTAAATATGTGATTTGGAAATGTAAAACACCATCCACAAATGCATTTAAAAGATTTGCAAACTTGCACCCTCCGCAGCCGTTTGGCGTAGTTTCGGCACAATTCCGTTGTACAGACCGACGTTAACAGCAGCCCTGTCTGTGCACACGGAGACCGACTCTGTCGTCCGGTGATCTAACCGCCTTCTGGAAAAGCTTCACAAGTAGGTCGGTACGCAAATGCGCTTTGTGACACAATTGACGGTACGCATTTCAGATTACGCACATAACCTCCGTACCAGTTATGTGCACCCCTGTACTACAGCAAAAGTATTCTCCGTCGGGACTTCCTGCAACAACACCACGCCGTTATCTTGATTCTGAATGGCCAGAAGACATTATCAAAGACGATCACTACGTGACAAAAGTTTTCAAAACCGTTTCTGGTCTTCGGTATTTCCAGACAAGTGGCTACTGAAATCAATCTTACTAACTGCCGTCTGTGCAATTTACGCCGCGCGAGTTGGCAGACTTTATTTTGCTTACTTTTTCAAGGTGGGGCTAAGCCATTTCTTGGTATGGGTGTAGCCTACCCCAGCCATACCCTGGCGCTGCCACTGGTGGCACGTATGGGGCGGGCCATTCTGCACATGCGTTAAATGCGTTCAATATTTTAACGCAATTAATACAAATAAAGAATTACCGCCGTTAACACGATAATTTTGACAGCATTAGTTAAAATCATTCAAAGTGACCTTTAACATAAATAAAACATCATACAAATCATTAGATGATAATTCATCAACCTTTTTATTTGAGTAAATCATTCAATCACATAAACAAAGGCCAAATATATTTAAACAAACACACAAACGAGAAAATTACTCTAATATTGAATCCAATCAAGTCCCATCCAATTAACAAAAAGATCCAACCCTGTGTCCTGAAGACAGAACCCAGAGTAACCACTAACCAGGATGACAGTCTGTAACACGAGACCTTTACAAACGGCCCGCCCCCTCGCACACAGACGGGAGAGAGAGATCTCGTCTGGATTGGAAAGCTCGAAAATACATCATAGACGCATGTTGTAGTCTTATTACATATTAGAAACGGAGTTGGTGAAACTAAAACTGCGATATAATGTGTATGTAGCAATAATACATATGACATATATTTTTTAAATGTCTCCAGTACCGATAAAAAGTCTGATAACGTCGGAGCTTAACGTTACCACTGTCTTTAATAATTCCGTCCTGGGGCCCGTTTCATACCGGGGCTCGGTACCCATCCCTACATGGGGAGAGGCGCAGCATATTGCTAAGGACTAAATACGATGGAGGGTTCTCTTCTCAGCCTTATTACCATAGGGGATGAAGAGGAGTAAGTAAATAAGAGGCCGGCGCTCCAGGGTCTGGTTCTGGCTGTGGCGTTTTTGTGATGCAACGGTAAAACA
The DNA here is from genome assembly GCF_902827175.1 of Gymnodraco acuticeps. Taxonomy (NCBI): domain Eukaryota; kingdom Metazoa; phylum Chordata; class Actinopteri; order Perciformes; family Bathydraconidae; genus Gymnodraco; species Gymnodraco acuticeps. The sequence continues at coordinate 228,227 of NW_022991098.1, forward strand.
TTTCAGAATTCCTCCACGGGATGCCATTGTACATCACTCAACCCGCAAAATACACACACTCAGTACATAGCTAGACCTGTGCATTTGTGGGCCAGGAATTCAAGGGCACAGCCAGCTGGGCGGGCTGGCTGACAGCCAGCGGCACAGCTGTAGCTAGGTACTGTGTGTGTATTTTGCGGGTTTCTAAATGTTTGTGCGTGTGTGTTTATGTTGACAAGGAGGATTAATAACTGTGTGCTACACAAAAATGTGCAGTCGGTTTCATTTTCAATCGCCGTTTGTAGTAGAGTTAGCAGGGTATTTTTATTTTAACTCGTCCCAAATTCGTCCCAAAATAATTTGTTATCCTCCCCGACACTATTTTTTTTCGGCCCCGGGATGACGGGACGTCCTTAAGCTCGAGCCCTGGTGTGTGCATCGAATATTTTTCAAGGCAAAGATACGTTAAAACCCACTGCAGCCTTGCAATTCGCCAGTAGAGGTCGCTGTAACTGAAGCTTCGAGAAATGAACCTATTTCCGACACAATTGTCCAAGTGGTTCGATGCTTCATTCAAAGCTTCATTTTGCCATCACTACAGGTCTCACACAGAGACAGAGACACCATGCTGCACACATGCAGCCCAGAGGAGAAACACCCAGAGACTGCAGCCTTCCTCAGGTCCTTTATGGAGGCCCTGATTGAGGATTGGGAGCACCTGAGGGAGAGGCTGCAACTGGAGGGAGACAATCAGGGGGAGAGAGAACACACACACACACACACACACACACACACACACACACACACACACACACACACACACACACACACACACACCACACACACACACCACAACACACACACACACACACACACACACACACACAACACCACACACACCACAACACACCACACAGCAACGTAACATTGTTCCTTCTATGTTTTATTATCTTCTACTCCTCATTGAAAGCAACCTCTATACATAGCCAATGTTACATAAGGATTTGTTTATTTTCAGTATTATTTGTAAGTTCAAGGTTGTTGGAGTTTTGGAGGGGTTTTACAACCCCACTCGGCTCCGCGTGTCCGTTTTGACGAGTCCTGCTTAAAATCATAACAGGAAGGAAATCAGACAGAGAACCACCCAGATACCAGTTTAAAAACAATCTGTTTTAATTATCAAAGGTAATAATGCAATGCACTATAATACATTACAATACCATATAATACAATATACTCAAATCATATTGTAATGTTTTAAGAAGTAGCCGGCCCACTTCTGCCCTGTTTCGCGTGCTGCGGAGATCCTTCTGTCCTGACAGCATGTGAAGAGAGGCCGAACTCAGGAATCGACAGAACATATACCAGAAGACAGAAGGAAGGGGTGAGGTCAGCTGGTCATCTTTCAGGTCCTCTCATTGGCAGACGCAAAATAATGCTTTGTCACAGTGACCCAGCGCTGGCCAGCAGAAAACCAAACGGGCCCATTTTACAACAAAACACATCTTATCACCCAAGTCATGTGTTTCTTTATGAAAGCCATACTTGTTAGGAATAAAACAGTCATTATCCCATGACATCCTCAGAACTAGCTCACCAACAACGCTAACTGTCTTCATACCCCCCCCAATCATCTCTGAACTTTTATTCACCCCGAAGTAAGCTCACCCTTAGTCTAAAAGGACCATTGTCTCTCTTAACTGTGTGACTAAATTCTCAAGGCCTGCAGGATGCGCATAATTAACTTAGAACGAATTTAGCCACTATATCTAATGGTTAACCAAGAAAAACACTCAAAAGGGTAATCTTTCACTCAAAACAGAACTCACAAGTAATTCTACATTTTAACCCCTCAAAAATAGCCTAAAGCACCCTTTTGATGAAAGGGTAAAAAGTGAAAGAAAAAGACTATTGCGCTAATCTACTTTAAAGAAAAAGGGAACATTGTCTCAGGAATCTATAAAAACCTTCCTGTCTGTGTTTTCCCTCCTATCTGATTGTGTCATTATGTTCACCTGTTGCCAGGCACGTGCACACATAGACATCAAAGTGGGCTTGAGCCCCCGTGCTTTAAAAAAAAAAAAAAGAATATATATCTACTACTGTTTGCGTACAGTTTCCCTTTCCAAAAATATATTGATTGAATACAAAATAAAAATATCAGGTCGGGAGATTAGACTGAAGTTCCGATGCTCTCTCTACCCTCCCCTCCCTCCACGTCACGCGCACAGCGGTGCGGACATCGGCAGTCCCTTCAGACAGAGAGGTAGCAGCACCTCCCACCTTCCCATGTTATGCCGGCCTTTCTTGGCTTGTTTGAAGGTGAGTGGTGATGAACAAATGACTAAGCTGCCACAAGACAAAAACAAATATAGTTAACTATACTAGCTAAATGGATAAGTTAGCTCAAGGTTTAGCTGAGGCAAAAGGGAGACACTAAAGGTGAATACAGTCAAATGTGTATCTAATAACGTCATCACAATCGCCACATTGATATGCAAATTAGGCGTTGACTATGCTTAATTAAAATGCGCAAATTTGCATGCAGTTACCAAGGCATTGCAGGTGAAATGGATAAAACAAAAAAAAACAAAAATATCACCTCACAACTTCCCCAGATAGTTTCTTACGTCAAGTCAGTATTTTCCCCTGAAATGTTGTGTTTAAATGCAGATAGCTTTAAATCTATAGATGAATTCAGACATGTAGTAAACGAACACCATTTATATGTGTTTCTTGGAGTTTTATTTCCATTAGAGAGAAAGAAAACATGGAAGCAAAATAGACCAAAATAAAAAGTCCATGAAAAAAAGGATCTTTAGCCTGTAATGTCCTTAAACTAGTAACTTCACATTTTTTATTGTTGGCTGCTATTAATTGTACTAGTTGTTGTCTGCTCTTGTGCATTGTGAATACTAAGAAGACCATTGTCTCTGTGTTAGCTGATCACTTTGTAGAATTCTGTTGAGTAGGCCTATTAAACAATTGCGTGAGTGTGCAACTATATATAACTTTTTTTTAATATATATTTTTTTATAAATGATTATGGGAAGTGCCCTTTTCCTCACTTGAGCTCCCGCCCTCCAAAATGTCTGTGCATGTCCCTGTCTGTTGCCCCTGTGTTTCACTTCCCCTCTCCAGCTGTGTCTTGTCTTGTGATTACCCTTGTGTATTTAGTCTGGCTTGCCCTTAGAGGCTTCTCGATACAATAATTTCCCCTCCTCGACTCCTATCCTCAAGACTTAGTCCCCGCCCTCAGGAGATGCGAGCAAGGACTCGAGGAGGCCCCGAGGAGAGAGGAGGGCAAGCAGCAGGCGGTTAGAGAAATGAGAACTCCTCTCCTCTGAGCGGTCATTTTAAAAGAGACGTCCATTAATGATGACAGGAGGCACAGCAGCCCTCTTACGGACCCTACACACGGCGGCATGCGTTGCCGCTTCAACGCTTCTGCTCATTCACTTTCAATGGGGTGACGTCATGATTCGCCAAACTGCATTGTTGGAGCAAAGCGTAGCTTCTCTCGCGGTGCTCGCTGCAAAAGTAAAGCAAATGTTCTACTTTTGACGCCTCGATGGAGGCGTCAGCCAATCGAATCATATGCCAGTACAGCTCTAGCCAGTCAAACCGTGTGCTTGTGTGTCTGGGGCGGGAGATGCATGTGATTGGTTGTTGGTCAGTTTCAGCCCCCCTCCGCCGGCAAGCGACAACGCACGCCGCCGTGTGTAGGGGCCGTTAGACTATAGGCAGAATTTCAGAAAATGTGCTTATTTAAAGTGCTGAAGGCATTTTGTGTTTATTTATGCTATACAACATTTCTAGGGGTATTAAAGAGCCTGTGACAGGAGTTTCCCCCATCATCCAAACCAATCAATTTGAGTAAATATTGTCCCCTTGAAAACCGTTACTCAACTGATTTTGGATAATTGTACTTTGATAACCATTAATCTGCCCTTCAATGTTGACCATTTTCTGGATCTTCTCTGGGATTCTTCAAGTCCCGCAAAATTATGTGTGATGTCATTGCGGGCACAGAGCGCCTCCAGCTGCAACCGTTCAGGATCCCAGCATCTGCATGTAAACGCACGATGGCGCACAACAGCAGCAAGCTCAGACAGCGATGACAGTTAATTTGAACGTGTCTGAGAGCTCATATGAGGCTGAAGGATCGGTTTATGTTGTATCTGTTAGAAGTTTAGGAATTAGGTGCGTTAATATGGGCGATCATGTAGCCAGTGGTGGACTGGGACTAAAGATCATCCCGGGACTCTCGAACCGGCCCACTTCGGTACCCAGGGCTAGTAAAATTGTCAACGGGGGGAGTGGGGGATGTGCTAGTGACTTATCCGACCGGCCCCACTTCGGTACCGGCCCATCGGGATCGTCCTCGATGCCAGTCCGCCACTGCACCCAGCCCACGTAAACTGTCAACGGGGGGAGCCTCGCTGCGGGAAGACGGTGTGTGGACCTAGTGTCCCGATCGAGTGGGAATAATAATAATAAGCTCATCATATCCGTGCATTTATTCCATTAATTTCCCCAACATTGTGGATAAAAAAAACACACACTTTAATCCATGTTGGTGTACTACAACTACAAAGAAGCATCGGAATGCAGGACCGTCTCAAACAAACGATTTTAAGAATCATCATCATCCGCACGATCATTAATGGTATCAGATGTTTGCCGAATTGACATGAAAGCACTAAAAATGTAGTTTCATCCACTTGAGTTTACAAACAACTACAAAAATAATCGATGTGTTTTTTATATCACATCAGACGGGAGGAAATTCAGCAGCTCTCACTACCGAATTTGTAATCCTAATTTAATCATCATCTTCACCACGATCATGTATGTTTATGTTCGCCGAATTGACATGAAAGCACTGACAAATATGAATATACTATAGTCAACTTCATTAAAACGTTATTAACGTGCCTAAACTCAGTAATTCACCATTTCTACGCATGACAACACACTTTGTCCGTGTTTGGCTCTCTCGCCGCACAGTGAAGCGTTCCCGCATTGACGTCACTTCCGGCTTCCCCCAAAACTTCAAAATGAGTCGAAGGAATTTCCCCGCGATGTTCGAAATTATTGATATTTATCGGAACGGTATCGCACCTTCTTTTTTAAACTGACGGTTCGAGATGACTAGTAGCCCAATATTTCATTGCACAACAGTTGTTGGGAGGCTGTCACAGGCTCTTTAAGGGGTGCTGAATCCAAATATGCTGTATATGAAGCTCAAACATTTCCCAGAATGCCTCAAAATTGAGAAATCCAACATCCACTGCCAGGCTGAAATCTATTTAGTACATGTACTTTTTGACTAAACAAGGTACAAACTAGAATTAAATGTGTTTTTATATGTTTTCACACATGGGGAATTAACATACTGTCCTGATTTTGGATCAAATGTGAATAATCAGCTTGAAATCATACTGTATAGCAAAAAAGGTGGTCAATAGTGATAAATAAGTTGTCAGACTCAACCAGGGCTTGCTTAGAAAGTGTAATTAATACAATTTTTATTGGCCACCAAACCATAACGTAAACATGACACGATTAAGCCTACAGTGGAGCAACAGTACCGTCAACAAAGCCCTATAGATGCTTTTATTTGCTCCAATACAGTAGAACATACTTGCATTGGAATTTTTTAGCATTGGAATTTTCAACTCAATAAGAATACAAATCATACTGAAATGGTAAAAACCTCATTCAGTATCTCATAAAACACCACCATATATAAATGATTACAAAATAATAATAATAATAATAATTAAAACTGCGGTCGCACTTGTGCGCGCAGTGATGAGCGGGCCCTCGCGTCCGTGCGCCTGTCGGGGAGGGCGGCAGGTCGTCCCGGCGTCAAGCAGACGCGCGCGGAGTCCTGGAAATGAGCCGTTTCTCATTTCTATAATTTTCGCGTCCCAGACTCCCAGGTCCTCCGGCAGCGACCCGGAAACGGATTTCGGCGCGCCGTCTCGAAGGAAAACAAATTTCTCTAAAGGCTCGTCGAGGATCGATTATCGAGGAGGCTGTCTGGAGGAGCCGTAACCGAGGATACACTGATTTAGAGGAGAGAGGAGTGTCTCTGGAGGAGCTATAACCGAGGGTACACTGAAGTATTCTCCTGAGACGATTTCAGCCAACAGTGATGTTTAAAAGAGGCGTGACGCATGGCTGGACTTCTGTCAAACGAAGCACAGCTCTGCAAACTGTTCCCGTTGTGATTATAAGTTATTTGAGAGAGAGAGAGAGAGAGAGAGAGAGAGAGAGAGAGAGAGAGAGAGAGAATGTGCCAGGCAAACAGGCAGGCCTCAGTAGCTTATCTGACATATAATTGGTAAAAAAATGGTACATTCTCCGTTAGCCTACGAGCTCCCCGTTTGAGCGAAGGACTATTCCTTCTCAATGTAGCATGACATTGGATATGCGCTGAAGTTGTCCTGGATTGGAATTGTTCCGATCATTCCCCTATGAGGAGTTTGCAGAAATGTCCTTAAAATGCATGAAAAACTGCCATTTTTCAACATGGCCGACTTTCTGGTGGGCGGGGCTAATGGAAGGCAATTTGAAATATGTGTGCAATCATAATAGCAATATGTATACAGCGTTTCGTGAATATTGGAAAAAGTATATGCGAGTAGTTTGGAGTCATTTGGAGTCATTTGTGACATGTAAATCGTAATAAATGGTGTATTCGCTGTTAGCTTACGACCTCCACGATTGAGCTATAAAAACATTTCTTCTCAATTTATTATCATATTGGATAGGGGCTGAACTTGTGCTGGATTTGAATTTTTCCGATCATTCCCCTAGGAGTAGTTTGCAAGAATGTGCTTAAAATGCATGAAAAACGCACATTTTTCTAAATGGCCGACTTCCTGGGGGGCGGGGCTAATGGAAGGCAATTTGAAATATGTGTGCAATCATAATAGCAATATGTATACAGCGTTTCGTGAATATTGGAAAAAGTATACGCGAGTAGTTTGGAGTAATTTGTGACATGTAAATCGTAATAAATGGTGTATTCGCTGTTAACTTACGACCTCCACGATTGAGCTATAAACATTTTCTTCTCAATTTAGCATCATATTGGATAGGGGCTGAACTTGTGCTGGATTTGAATTTTTCCGATCATTCCCCTAGGAGCAGTTTGCAAGAATGTGCTTAAAATGCATGAAAAACGCACATTTTTCTAAATGGCCGACTTCCTGGGGGGCGGGGCTAATGGAAGGCAATTTGAAATATGTGTGCAATCATAATAGCAATATGTATACAGCGTTTCGTGAATATTGGAAAAAGTATACGAGAGTAGTTTGGAGTAATTTGGAGTAATTTGTGACATGTAAATCGTCAAAAATGGAAAGTTCTCCGTTCGCTTACGAAGTCCTCGTTTGAGCGATCGACTATTCCTTCGCAATTTAGCATCACATTGGAAATGGGCTGAACTTGTCCTGGATTGGATTTTTTCCGATCATTCCCCTAGGAGGAGTTCGCAAGAACGTGCGTAAAATGGCCGACTTTCTGGGGGGCGGGGCTAATGGAAGGCAATTTGAAATATGTGTGCAATCATAATAGCAATATGTATACAGCGTTTCGTGAATATCGGATTAACTATATCCGAGTAGTTTGGAGTAATTTGCGACATGTAAATCGTCAAAAATGGTGTATTCGCTGTTAGCTTACGACCTCCACGATTGAGCTATCAAAAATGTTCTTCTCAATTAAGTATCATATTGGATAGGGGCTGAACGTGTCCTGGACTGCATTTTTCAAAATGGCCGACTTTCTGGGGGGCGGGGCTAATGGAATGTATTTACAAATATATCCGCAATTCCATGAGAAATGTCTGTGCCAAAATTCGTGAAGTTCTGAGAAACTATATGTGACTACCACACAATAGGGGGCGCTAGTGAGCAGTTGTTTTGAAAAATTAAGTTATATTTTTACATTCTTGAAAAAGACGTGGGCTATGACGCGTGTACCAATTTTTGCGTACCGAAACACATTTTTAGCTCATCGTCATAAAAAAAAAGTACAGGCCACGCCCACATTTGTCATTCGTTGTGACACTTTAAATATAAGTCCATACTCATCCCCAGAGTATGTCTAAAAAAAAAAAAAGATTTCGTCCATCAGTTCATGAGTTATACATTTGTCATGTTTTTGGCGCCCCCTATTGTCCAAAATGGAAATTACTTTTTGTGCTTATTCCCCAGTACAGACTGAACCTTACCACCAAAATGTGTGTTTTTTTGGTACATTGTTGATGAGTTATGAGCATTTCTATCTAAGCCCCGCCTTTTTGCAAACACGTTTAGAGTAATGATGGCCACATTTATCGACTGAACATGCTCATTTCCTACGATAATGTGTCTGACCCCCCGGCGATACTGTATACTGAGTTTGGTGTTGAAAAACCAAAATTTGAAATTTAAGTGAATATTTAACTGTTTTTAAAATTATGCTAATTTAAAAAATAATAAAGTAGGCGGAGCTTAGGGGTACAACGACATTATATGTAGAGCAGGTCCAGCCGAGTAAGTGTGAAAAATGTCAGGTCATTTGGAGTTACGGTGCGACTTTGTACATCTTTCCAAAAACGGAAATGGCCATAGGTGGCGCTAGAGAGCATGTTGAACAATTTGAACAAATTGAGTCCAGAATATTGTAGTTTTCACCGATTCTGGAATCTGTGCAAAATTATACAACTTTTTCAGCGTTCTAAAGGCCTCAAAAATAGGAAACGCCAGCAGAAAAATAATAATTCCACCAATAACAATAGGTTCCTCGCACTTCGTGCTAGGACGCCGTTGGGTCCTAGCGCTCCGTGCTCGGGCCCTAATAATGTAAAAATATATTAAAACAACAAATAAACCCAAATTACAGATGAAGCACTCCAGATCAGACTCAGATGGGTGTGTCTCAGCGGATGCCAGTGGCTGGGGGTGTTGCCAAATTGCTAGAGGGCGTTGCCCAATTTCCCCATTTGTTAAATTACAGGATTTAACCATGAGATGGCGCTTCATTCACAAAATACACAAAGACAACTGGGTGTTGTAGAACTTAGTCTGTTTGCAATGTTTGCAGCTCTGCAGTTGTGTTTGCTGAATAATCACTTATGTGTTACTGTATGGTTTTCACAAGCTACTATAATGAAAAAACATCAATATTTTAGATCAAATAAAGTATATAGTTTGCTTTATGCAGTATATTTCTTGTAATATTGTTGGGGTGTTTTTACACAGTACAGTAGATTGAAGTAAATCAACTTATACATTAAGATAAGATAAGATGGACCTTTATTAATCCCGTGGGGAAATTCAGTAGTTCAAACAGCAACAGGGTGAGAGTGAAAAACAGGACAGCACAGATTCACACAGATTAATAAAATCAAAAATAAGATGAGCGATAAAAATAATAATGAGAAACTATGAAATAAGAAATGAATAAAACTAAAATATAATTATCATATCATATATTATAATGTATTGTATTATTAAGTAATATCATACATTAACCCCATTATAGCAGATGCCACATTGAATGGATGAACACATTTATGCATCAATAATTACAACAGAGTATTTAGGGTTAGGGTTAGATCCAATAAACACGGACATACGATGATATAAAGTTAATACAGATATATTTCAGAAGTATGAATAATGGAAGCACATATTTTAATATCTTCGCCGTATTTTATCATTTTACGAAACGGAAAATACTGGAAACTGTAGATTCTGCTCAACAGGATGTATTTACCAGGGAGGGAGGGGGTGAGGTAATCAGGTAAACGGAGTGATACGAAACGAGACGAAAAGAGACGGCGGGAACCGAAGAGAGACGGCGGGAAATGGAGAGAGACGGCGGGAGACTGCGATTGAAGTAAAGTGACAGACAAACATTGAGAATTTAGATATAGTTAGTTAGATTTAGAGTTTTGAAGATTCAACTATGATGAAGAGAACTCTGAACGTGAGTCAAGCTTTAAGCTTGTTTTTTGACATGGAGGAGGAGGAATCTGTGATGTTGCCCTCTGTATCGTATTGACAGAAACCGCTTTGAAGCGTGGCACAGATAAAGACAGAAAAAACGGATTTTTGTACATAATGTGTATATATATATTTGTATTATATTTATAATAACACTTTTGCCTTATCATAATGAAATCCCATGCTACCTCAATCAAACTTTCACATTATCATAGTGACATCCCATGTATATATTTCCAGCTTTTAAATGGTTTCGTTGTGTATGTTGGTGTTACCTATATGAAAAATATCATTTTCAAAATCTGTTTTTACGTTTTTTTTGTGATTTTGGGTCCAAAATCTTCATATAGTAGAAGATCAAAGTCAAAAATCCTACATCCAAACGAAATAAATATAATTAATTATGATGAATACGTTAAGTCTTGTTCATTGTTTTTCACTTTTATTAAATGTTTGATATTTCCGGTGGAAATGGTGGACTATCGGACATTCAAAATGCAGCATATTTTCACTCTTACACACATATATTCTCCTTTTACATACATACATTTTCACTCTCACACACGTATATATTTACACTCACACATTCATACATTTTGCTCTCATATTATCATATTTCAATGCACACATTCATATATTGTCACTCACACATTCATGCATTTTGTTCTCATATTCATATAATTTAATGCTCATATTTATACATTTTGCTCTTATGCGAAATCTACTAAAACAAAGTATGTCATGGTAGTGGTCAGTAGTGTTAATTTCGTCAGCTATGTTTTAATTTAGTTTTAGTCTTAGTCCTGTATTAAATTTTCTTTTTAGTTTTAGTCATATTTAGTCACCTTCATCCTTTTTTATTTAGTCAAGTTTTAGTCGACTAAAAGTCTGAGCATTTTTGTCCTATTTTAGTCGACTAAAACAGTAAACATTTTAGTCAAGATTTAGTCGACTAAAAGTCTGAGCATTTTAGTCTTATTTTAGTCAAAGAAAACTAATTATGTTAGTCTACTTTTTGTCAATTAAAACTGTTGAGTCTTTTTTAGTCATCAGATTATATAGAACATTTCAGTCAAACTAGTCTAGCCAAAACCAATAATTTGTCATTTTAGTATATATAAATAAATAAGATTATATCTTGTCCTTATTTGATGAAAAACACAGGTTGAATGATTAAGAATGCAGCTTTGCAGAGAGTATCTGGTCAGGTTTGTGGTGTTTTTACCAGCTGTGTTATGGCCACATTGCTTCCCTTCTGATAAAACAATGCATTCGCTTTTTTTCTCTGCCTCATTGTAGCAAAAATGTGCCCAAATATCACATTGTTTCTTTCTCCCAAGCAGTGGTGGCTTTAGACTTTTTCGTTGTCAGTCATTTTGACGGACAGGATCGTAACATTTCCGTCATAATCCATTATTATCCGTCGAGTGCACAATATATCAATCACTCGCGCTGACGGGGGGGTATTCGGTTAACGCGAGTGCAACCACTGCTCCCAAGCCCTGTTGTTGCCATTTTATTTTCTGTTAAATAAGGTTAGTTAGACCATGAATTAGACCTGAGTCTTCCTGACAGTTCACAGTGTGCCGCTGCCTGGTAGTGATGGGAATTCCGGCTCTTCTTGGTGAGCCGGCTCATTTGGCTCGGCTCACCAAGAAGAGCCGGCTCTTTCGGCTCCCAAACGGCTCTTCAGTTTACCACATATTATACCTTTTATAATTCAATCGAATGTAGCCCTGTTTTGACTAATTATTTATATGTGTACACATATATCACTTAAATGATTCAATACATCCTTTGTACTGAAGTATTCAAAAGTAAAAATTATTACATGTTTAATATAAATGATTTGCTGTGGCCAAATGTTTTCATTGCATTTACAGACCCTTAACTCTCTGATACCACCCAATGAATGCACTGACTTGCTTGTTGAACCACGCAACACAAAGCAGATAGCAACACCAATAAAAACTTAAGCATTTAAAAAAGGACAACCACCCTATTTTTGTATATTTTACATTTTTATTTAAACAAAAAGCCCTAACAAAACAGCAGGGTTCTATGTCAGTATAAACTACAAAATACAGCAACAGCTGATGTAAAATCTTAAAAAATAAAAATAATCTTAAATAAATAACATAATGAAAATAAATATTGCAATGCTCAAAACAGCAGCAAATAACAGTCTCTAGCATACAAAAAACATAATAAAAATAAATGTATTGTAATGTGCAAAACAGTAGTACTAGTAGCCTATCAAACAGTCTCTAATGAACCTACCACCGTCAACTATCAGACTGTAACCTTTTCTTTTTCTTTTCAGGGCAGATTGGCATTGAGGAAGACCAAGTGCGTCAGCTTAGAGGGGTTGATCCGGTTTCTTCTCTCTGTTATTATCTGCCCTGTTTTAGAAAAGATCCTTTCTGAGGGGACTGATGTTGCTACAATGCACAGTCACCGTGCCATGACCTTCACAAGTCGTGGGTACACTGAAGCCTTGGACTCCCACCAGCTCTGCGGTTCTTGGGATAAGAGGCTCCTCCAGATAGGACCTTACTTCCAGCAAAGCATCTGCTGAGGGATTCCGTCTTGCAACGTCTTCTGTTGCTCTTGCATCAAAGAGCCTCCAAACAGCAGACATTTGTGGCTCCACTTCTGGTGCCCTTGCTCCCTCTTCTCCCTCTTGGCCTCCTGGTGGTTGAGCTGGCTGGCTGCTGAGGTCGCAACGAGCTGCTGCTGCTGTTACTCTCTGAAGAGCCTCATCGACAGCGCAGTTATCATTAAAGGCCAGCCTTTTTAACCTTGGATCGAGTATAGTAGATTCTGAGAGGACAGTGTTGTATTCCATTCTGTGGAACTTTCTGTCCATCGACGTTGAGAGAGCAGTCACCAACTCTGTCACTTTCCTCTTGGTCACTTGTGTCTGGTTGTAGGCTGTGATTTTCTGCAGACCCCTGCAGAGGAGTAGCATTTTGAAGGATGTCACATTGCTGAAAAAAGAGAAAACAGTGACTATTATTATGCTTTGTTTTATTATGTGGTATATGGACTTTGCTCAGTTTATTCTTGTTTAATATTACTGACATTCACATCTAAAATGTTCCTTAATATGTTATTATATAATAATAAATAATATAATAACAACTGTCAACTGTACCTCTCTGAGCTGATTTCCACGGTGACCTGCTCAAAGGGTTCCAAAACAGTGCAGGTCTCCTGTAGTGCCTCCCATTCTTCTTGATCCAGAGCATCCATATGTGCATTGATAAGGGCCAGGGTAGAGATGATTGCATCCTTTGACTCCAGAACCTGTTTCAGCATGTACAATGTAGAATTCCACCTTGTGACACAGTCTTGCTTGAGCCTCAGCTCAGGCATATCCATTTGGCGCTGAGTAGACTTCAACTTCTCTGTTGCTCTTGTGCTCATATGGAAGAATTCTACCATCCCCTTCACTTTGTCAAGAGTGGGCTTCATGACCTTCAGGGCATCTCTTACCATCAGGTTGATGGTATGCGCGAGACATGGGTGGTGGGTCCATTTCAAAAGTTTAATGGCTTTGGTTATGTTAGCTGCATTGTCACTAACACAGCAAGCCACTTTATTTTCAATGTCCCACTATTTTGCCACTCTTAGCAGTCCCTCTGCCAAGTTTTCTGAAGTGTGTCTGTCGCTAAACTCAAAACAGTCCAGAAGACAGGCCACCGTGTTATAATTTTCTATAAAGTGACATGTAACAGACATGAAAGAGGTGGTGGTTCTTGATGTCCAGTGGTAAGGCAAACTGCAGTAGCTTCCTTAACCCTGGCCAGCAGTGAAGCACGTTCTCTATCATACAGTCTCGGAATTATTTTTTGAGAGAGTGTTTTCCTGCTTGGAGGAACATACATTGGATTGAGAGCCTGTGTGAAGCTTCGGAATCCCTTGTCCTCCACAATGGAAAATGGTTGGAAATCACTTGCGATCATTTTGGCCAATTCTTCATCCACTATGTTCTGTCTAACTGGGGTCATTGCCTTTGATATAAATTGGCTTATTGAGCTCTGTGTAGCTATTGGTTTTTGAGTACCTGATGCATGGGGGGTAGATCCTGTAGCTGCAGCAACAACAGGTGGAGTAGACGCACTGGCAGAAGCAGGCAGTCTGGCCTGCCTTTTTTCTTCCAACTGAACTGTTGGATGCACAGTTCTCAAGTGCCTGTGGAGGTTGTTTGTGGACCCTGCTCTATATGAGAGCTTCATGTTGCAAATTCTGCATTCTGCCTTTGTGTTTGCACAACACGGAGTGCCCGTGAAAAAAAAAGTAAAAAAATAATGGCTCGTTCGCGGGCGAGAGCCGGCTCCCGTCGTTCACTTAAAAGAGCCGGCTCGTTCGCGACCGACACATCACTACTGCCTGGTGTCATTCAAATCTACCGCTGCACGCAGCACCGACACACACAGCTGCTGCCCTGCCGCAGCACCGGAAATGGAACTGCTGGGAGAAAAACTGACTATCAGAGACGTAACGTTATCTTTGATAATATTTCGTCTCCTCATTTTTCATCAACGAAAGTAAAGAGAGATTTTGGCATAGTTTTTATTTAGTAAACTACATTTTCGTCTCGTCACTTTTCGTCAACGATATTGCATGATGATTTCGTTACAGTTATTGTTTACTGCCGTCGGTGCCGTCTCGTCATCGTCTCGTTTTCGTCATGGAAAAAAAGGTCGTTGACGAACATATTTCGTCATAGTTTTAGTCAACGAAATTAACACTAGTGGTCAGCTGTTAAACACAAAAGTGTATCTTGAGGGCTGTAAATATAATAAGCCTGTTGTCAATTTTAGACACAGGCTTATTATATTTACAGCCCTTAATAACATTCATTTTCTGGACTCAATGTGTGTCTTGGCCGTTTTCTTTGTTCCAAGCAAACGAGTGCTTTTTGTTTTGAAATCACTTTCGCGGGCCTCCCCCCTCGCTCCACTGACCATTAGACCATTTAGTAAGGTAAAAAGCAAAAGGGCAAAAACGCCTCTCAGACGCTCTTCCGTTTACTTTTTTAATAAAGAAAAACAAATGGTCCGTAGATACACAGACTCATATAGCCTATGTATGTATACTGTAAGGAGAATGTATGTGCGTGAGA
Organism: Gymnodraco acuticeps; assembly: GCF_902827175.1. Lineage (NCBI taxonomy): Eukaryota > Metazoa > Chordata > Actinopteri > Perciformes > Bathydraconidae > Gymnodraco > Gymnodraco acuticeps. The sequence goes on from NW_022991098.1 coordinate 243,344, forward strand.
GGACCAGTATGAATTACGGCATAGAAATATGCAAACACAAACCTACAGACTGGGGGATGGGAGATCACAGGAGTTCGCATTCCGATGGCCAATTCGTTTTAAACAAAGAGTTCGCAACACAGGACAGCATAGGCAACATGGGGGGTGGGGGCTGGTGAACGGTCTGGTCAATGTTTGTAAACACAATCCCCAGGATGTGTCCTAATCAAACCAAAAGAGAAAATGAAGATATCATTCTCTCTCTCGACTCGCTGGTATCTCGAGCTGAGCGCTCATTGGTGTTCATACTGCTCACAGGCTGGGCTGCTGTGTTAATCTAGTGTATTCATACTGTACCCCTCCTCACTGTTTAGTCATCATTCAACCATTTACACCTTCCTTTTTTCCTGTCAAGAGGTTGAAAAAGATTGAGTCCTATGTTTCCAATTGGTTCCCAAATCTGACCATTGACCAGTGGCATAAGATCAGGAGCCGGGTAAATGAGAGACTGAGGAGCCCCCGAAAAACAGATCCCGAAATAGCTCGTCCTGGTTTCCGCAGCAGATAGGCCTACAGTATGGTGTCAGTTATTTTAAATAAAACGTTGAAAACTGAACTTGAAAATTGTTTCCTCTTTTTATTTTATTTATCATTTTCGGGACGGGGAGACGTGGGGAGACGTGTGTGATTAAAAATTAATTTGCAGAAATATAAAGTGATCTAACTAAGTTCTATTCATATTCTTGACGGGAAGAGCAGTGTAAATGGGTGGCCATATGCATTTGAAAAGCAATATAAATCACAGTTATTATACAATAGGCTATAAAAGCACCATCGATAACCATTACCTTTATCCAATTCAAACTTTGGACGGGAAAAAAGGAAGGTGTACATGGTTGGGCTATACTGTAGGCCTACTGTACAAAGGCCATTCAAGCTATAGAGTTCTTCTGGAAATGTTCACATCAGGCACCTTCAAGTTAAACAATACTACAGTAAACAATTAACACAGTAGGCCTAAATTATGTGGATTAAACCACATTTATTTCGTTAAAAATAAACGAAATATGATTTTGTTTGAATGATTCAATGTCATCAGGCACCTTCAAGTTAAACAATCAGGTGCACACTTTAATGTGCCGCCACCTCCGGACTCGGCTTGACTCGGTTTAAAGAATGCACAAATGTGTTTAATCGTTTATGTCAGATATGTACTAAGTAGCCTAAATACATTTGTTCCTGCTCAAGATTAGATTCAACTTTATTGTTATTGCACATATTGCAGGTACTGAGACAACGAAATGCAGTTTAGCTTCTAACCAGGGGTTCAACAAGCAGCGAAAAGTAATGTGCACAATACTACAGAAAACAATTAACACAGTAAATTATGTGGATTACACCACATTTATTTCGTTAAAAAAAAACGAAATATGATTTTGTTTGAATGATTAAATGTAGGGTGAATTGCCCTAATGTGGGACATTTTTGCATTTCAGACTTCGGGAATATATTGCGATATGAAGCCGATACAATAAATCAAAATCCAGTAGGCTACCATTCCGAAATCCCCAGTAATATTAGACACTAATAATACAGTAAACTATTAACACTGTACATATTATTGTTTGCCCGTGGGATTAGGATGATCGGTAGTGAGACCCGTGCTAGTAGTTATACTGATACTGTTTCAATCACATTAATATGCATACAAAGTGACAGGTGGACACGCCCCCAATTATGCAAACGAGCTAAGTCCCGCCTCCCATTGTTCGAGATCCTTTGATGTGTTATCAGGTAGGTGTGAAAAGCCCCCTGTGTAGTGCCTTTGTTGTTTAATTCTTTGATGTGTTGATTAAGGCAGTCTCTTTGAAGTTATGCTGTCTGGCCCCTGTCCCCTCAGAGTTGAATAATTAGCCTTTGATGTGAGGTGTTATAACAGGCAGGTGTGATTTCACACTGGTGTGTTATAAGCCTTTGATGTTAATCTAGGTGTCTCTTTGAAGTTATGCGTGAGACTGTCTACCCGCCCCCTCCCAGCCTCTCCCCCTTTTCTCCACCCCTTCCTTTTGGTTTGACTGTAAAAGACTCTCACTTTTTTCAGAGGGCTCCGCCTACCACTCAACATAACAAGTCCCCGCCTTCCTCACCAGATCATTTTAAAAGTAAGGACCCATCAAGGACATTTGTTGAACACTAACCATGGATCTAAGAAAAAACAACTCTCTCCCCGCGAGCTGCAGCCTGGAGCAAACGCCTGGAGGACCCCCATCCTCTCCAACAATCTGGACACCCGATCTCGACAGCTATATGGCTGGCATTGATATTACTGGCTGGTTGGATATGTATCAACCTCCATCTACTCCATCCGAGTCTCCAGGGGAATCAACAGCTTATGCAGCAGCAGCAGCAGCAGCAGCAGCAGCAGCAGCAGCAGCAGCAGCAGCGCTGCAGCAGCAGCAGCAGCAGGCAATGATTCGCCATGCTTTCCTTGTGCCCCCGAGGGTGATGCTACAGAACGTGCTAGGACATCGTCATTCCTGAATACGGTAAAAGCTGTGGTAGTCCATCTGTTGGATAGGGTCCTGCATCTGTACAGAAAGGAAAAATGTTACGGATGTCAAGTCGACCATCCCAGTCAATTGCAACACGAGTGTTTGTTTCAGACCGAAGAATACTATCTGGATCGAAACTATGATGAAGTGGTAAAGAGACTGTGGACCGTTCGTTTCATTCCAGCCATTCGGGACGCTCTACACCAGAGCTACCTTTATGTGTCGGAGAGGAGAGTCTTTGGAGCTACCGAGGCGATTCTGCACAATCTCAGAAACACCAGACTCTTTGAGGCTAAAATCGAGAAGCTTTACGACCAGCTTATAGAGAACGACGAGACCCAACTGAAGAATATAAGAGCAGCTTGGGACTTTTGGCAGCAAGAGGAAGAGTTTTTTTTTGTTTTTTTTATCTGTTTTTTTATTTTATTTTACTTGATCTAGTGTGTCCTTCCTAAAAATCATGTTTATTATTCTCTGCTTGGAGAAAATGTTTTTTATACATGTGTGACATATCAATAAAATGTGTTGTAAGAAAAACTGTTGTACTCATTACCTCATCGGGCTGTAACAGGGAACATGTCTGAGAAACGTGTTATGCAAAGGGTGTATTATACTCCTTCTAATCCAGGGAGTTTAGGAGATGTGGATAAACTCCATAGAGCTGTACAGAATGAAATGGGTAGACAAGTAAATGTAGAGAAAGTCAGAATATTTATCTGAGCAGGATGCATATACTTTGCATAAGCCGGCTAGGGTGAATTTTGTAAGAAACAGAGTTTTCGTACTCAGACCGCTACAACAATTTCAAGCAGATCTCTGCGATATGCAGTCGCTGTCCGAATATAATGATGGTTTTAATTATTTGTTAACAGTCGTAGATGTATTTTCGAAAAAAGCCTATGCTCAGGCATTAAAGAAGAAGACGGGTATAGAGGTTAGCAAAGCCTTTGATACCATTTTAACACACAGTGAGATTCCTAAAAAGATACAAACAGACGCAGGGAAAGAATTCTTTAACAAAGTTTTTCAAACCTTATTGAAGAAACGAGGTATTGTACATTATGCAACAGCCAGTGATATGAAGGCATGTGTGGTAGAGAGATTTAACCGTACGCTGAAAACTAAAATGTGGCGGTATTTTACAGCTAAAAACACTCATAGATATATAGACGTCTTACCTGAATGAATTGAAAGTTACAATAACAGTTATCACCGAAGTATTAAAATGACACCAATGCAGGTGACCAAGGAAAATGCGGCTCAAGTGTTTCGGAACCTGTATAACCCCTCTAGCCAACGTAAAAAAGCTGCTGCCAAAATGAACTTTAAGGAGGGGGAGCTTGTAAGGATATCCAAACTGAGAGGGGTATTTGATAAAAAATATGAGCAGAGTTATACGGACGAATTATTTACGGTGTCTGAAGGCATACCTCGGCAGCCACCTGTTTACAAACTCAAAGATTATGATGGAGAAGAGATCAAGGGGACTTTTTATGAGAAAGAGTTACAAAAAGTGAAGATATCCAGTGACAAGGCTTTTCAAGTCGAGAAAATTCTAAAAAGGCGTGTGGTGAGAGGGAAAAAACAAATGTTTGTATCTTGGCATAATTGGCCCGATAAATTTAACAGCTGGGTTGATGCTGGCGAAATCAAAGATGTATAAAAACAAATTAGACTCAACGCTCAGTCCTTCATTACAGCCATGGAGATAAATGAAGGGTTCTACATTACGCTGTCGTCCAATGCCAGCCTTGATGTATTTAAAAACAATACAAGCTCTAGTTATCAGGTGAACCTGGCACAACCTTTACACTTGGATGGTTCGTGGCAGGTCGCCATGACAGAAATGTCATAGCCACACACCTGGTATAACATACCTTTGGAAGTAGCTTTTTTTGAATGGATAAAGAAACCAAAAGCCCCCGCGATAGCGAGCAAGTTAAAGCTTCATATGTTTAGAGCTGGTTACTATAGTAGCATAACTCAGCTCAAGGAGGAACTTGAGTCCTGCTTCAGAAAAATTGACTCTGATGTCAGCTTGTACTATAGTCCAATTCACAGGAAAATTGAATTTCTAGGAGGGTGCCAATATCGTTTCCGCTTTTCCAAAACCCGTCGCTTATATGCTTGGAATAAAACCAGACCAGTGGCTCAAATTTGATGATAAATCAGCAGCATACCCAGCGGATATAAATGCAGGCGTAACTCATCTTTACTGCTATAGTAATGTGGTCAGTCATCAGCGGGTAGGTGACACTTTTGCTCCTCTCCTGAGAACCGTAGATATAAAAGGAACATTCGGCGATACCATAACTCAGTATTTTAGTCCTGCGTATTACTTACCGGTAACAAAAACGCACATCGAGAATATACAGATAGAGATAAAAAACGATCAGAACGAACCAGTAAAGTTCACCTACGGGAAGAGTGTAGTGAAACTTCATTTCCGACCTTCAAAAGCAGGGCAATATTTTGCAAAACGATGATTCATCACGACCCCCAACGTTTTGTGAGTTACTATGAAAATCAAGCGGGAGGATCCCTGCCGGGTTTTTATGGTGCCCCAGTGATGTACGGGCGAGGCATTGGCTCTATATTTTCGAGATTATTTCGTTTTGTCGCACCCCTGGTGAGAAAAGGGTTCACCATAGCTAAACCTCATCTGAAATCGGCGGCCAAAAATATTGCATCAGATGTTATCAGTAAGGCTGTCCATACATTTGGCCGCCAGTCAGACCCCGGATCTCAAGAAGGAGCAGGTGGTCTGATGGTTTTGGCAAGAAGGCCCAGGAAGAGACCTCCAGGCAAACGGGTTCCGGCAGGTGTTAAAAAAGGAAAGCACTCAGCCAAAATAAAATCATTAGGGATAAAACACCCTCGGAGAAGGAGCATATTGGGGAGAGATATATTTTAGAGTGTTAAATATGGCTCTTTTACATCACAAATCTGCTGAATGCAGCATGGCAGAGCTGGATTTATTTTCTGCCCCCATGACGCAGCTTTCTATCGATGAAAAACACTACACAGAGGTCCTTCCGTTGTCTGCCATTACAGAGGACGGACCCATTGCATTTTTCATTCCCAGGGACGGGGATAAATACCTAGATATGAATGACACCTTGATGCATCTCAGGATCAAAATAACCAACGCTGATGGGACTAATCTGGCAGCTGATGCCCCCGTGGCCCTCGTTAATTATCCTCTGAATACCATTTTTAGTCAATGCGACGTTATTCTAGGGGACAGGCTAATTTCTCAATCCAGCTCGACTCATCCTTACAGAGCTATGATTGAAACGCTATTGAATTACTCTGATTCTACTTTAAAAACTCAGTTCACTGCCGGCTTATTTTATAAAGACACCGCGGGGGCTATGGACTCTGTAGTGATCGCCAATGGGCCAAACAAGGGTCTAGTAAAGAGAGCTATATTCACAGCAGAATCTCGAGAGCTTCATCTGATGGGGGCCCTACACACAGATATATTTTTCAGCGAGAGGCTTCTCCTGAACGCTGTAGATGTGAGAATCAAACTCACCAGATCTAACGATGCCTTTACTCTCATGTGTGCAAATGACTCTACATACCGTCTAAAAATACTGGGGGCTTCAATTTTTATCAAGAAGGCCACCATCTCACCTGCCGTGCGTTTAGGTCATGCTGCAGCTCTGATGAGAGGTAACGCCCTCTACCCTTTATCTCGGGTAAACATTAAAACCTATAGTATTCCTGTGAATTCCAGAATATACAACCAAGAAAATCTCTTTCTGGGTAATATGCCTAAATACATAGTATTGGGTATGGTAAATCACGAAGCCTTCACCGGAAGGAGAGAGCTTTCACCTTTTAATTTCCTTCATAATGATATGGAATATCTGGCTCTGTGTCAGGACGGTAGACAAGTACCGGCCAAAGCATTCCAACCTCAATTTAACCAAGGGTCGTCAGTCAGAGAGTTTTACAACATGTTCACTGCTACAGGGAGACACATGAAATACTTACCTCTGAGTATTGACAGAGATGATTTCGAACAAGGTTACTCACTGTTTGTGTTTAATCTAACTGCTGCTGAAGACGCGGACGCACTGTCTCCCATTACAAGCGGTAGTTTAAGACTGGAAATGAGATTCAGAGTACCGCTACCACAGACGACCACTTTAATCGTATATTCTTGTTTTGATTCGATTCTGGAGATTAATTCAAAACGTCAAGTGTTGGTAGATTATTACTAAGAAGACTACAACATGAATAATCATCAATTGGACAGTCTCCTGCGTCACATGGTGGGGGACTCTTTCGGTGGGGTGTGGGCCTCAGATCAGCTACCCCGAGTAAAACAATTATTTAGATACCCTGTATACATGATTGTAAACACCCACCCCTCCCACATGCCCGGAGAACACTGGCTAGCAGTGACTTTAGAAGAAGAGGAAGGGGTTGGAACTTTTTTTGATTCTTTCGGATTTCCTCCCGATTTTAGTCATTACCCGAAAAGCATCCTACATTTTCTAGAAAAACAATGTAAAACTATTTTATACCATAACCGGCAACTTCAGAATGTCATGTCTACAGCCTGTGGTCAGCACTGTGTTTTGTATCTATGCAAAAGAGCGTCGGGGTTGTCTTACGAAAATGTGTTATCTCTGTATCAAGATGATGTGATAAAATATGATGCTGCTGTAACAGATTTTGTGAAAAAATACCAACGGTGTGAGAGACGCCATAAAGACACTCATTTTAACCACAGTGTTTGTTCTCTACAAATGTTTAAAGATTGTTATAAAATGTAGAAAATAAAAAGGTCTGAAGACAAAATTAATTCAGGTGACTCTTTCTTTATTAGGAAAATAAAATATAATACAACTTTAGGGGGTAAAATGTAACCAGCTAGGACTTAATATTCTGTCTTTCCTTATCCTTTTCTTCTTAAGCAGGGCACTCAAAGGTTCTTCCTCCTCTGCGGTGTCTGGGGTTCCTGCCACCTCCCATCTGAGGGTCGGAGGAGATGATTTATTATTTCTTCTTCTTTTTTTGGGTATATTTTCTCCATTTGGCTCGCCCTCTTGATTATACGATATTGTTCACGAGCGTGTAGGTTTTGAAAAGCTGATAAAGGAATGTTGAGCTCATTCAGACTATTTAAAAGACCCCGCCAGCCTTTAGGCTCCCGGGCATTTGTTTTATACGAGCAGGATAAATGTTTAAATAAATCTAACATGTGTGAACCTTTTACAGCTGTACCCTTTTCTACAAATTCCCCCGCTGGTGTCCATCCAGCTGTACTCGTGATTAATTTACTCATAATGTACTCGGCATTCTTACGGCTGCGCGTAGGGAGATTATGAAGTACCTCGTTCTTTATTTTATCATTGGATGTGCCATCCTTTTCTTCTCCTTTTACCAACCCGTGTCTTCAGGTAGAGTTAAAGTAATATGTCGTTCCTCCTCCCCGTCTTGTTTGAGTAAGGTGAGATATCTCTGTAGCAAGGTGTTGTATTTTCTTATTTTTTCATAAGGGGGTAATCCTGTTTCGTTTAGCACTGCTCTCATTTTTTCATCCAGAACATCTTCGGCAGTGCTTCTCATTGTTTCCTTACTATGGGGGGTATTTACACCAGTCTGATTGAGCTGATTAAACTGGTGAGGTGATAACAAAAACATATTTTGACTCATGATCGAGTGAGCCCTCCTAAAAGTTGTCCTAAAATGGGGATCACAGCACCGAGCAGCAAAAGAAAACCTCCAGATTGCTTTCTTAAGGCCGTGAATTTAGTTTTTAAGTTGGTCTTTTTATTGGCCAAGAGTTTGAAAATGTTCTTTTGTTTCTTGAGTTTCTTATACTGAGCGCCTGATAGTGGAATGTTACCCTTTAAAAGATTTAGAGACAGCACACAGAGTGATTGAAGAAAATCCGTGGAGCAGTTCTTGAGAATATCCTTGCGCTTCGAAGGCTTAGCGTTACACAGGACCTTCAGCAGAGGCATGTTTCTTTTTAAACGGGCCGACATACTGTTTCAAGTTTTCGTTTTTGGTACATAAACAACTGGCCACTGATTAGGTAGTGCTCCCGATCTAAGTCTGTAGATGTCTGGACAGCTGGGGGTCATGTCTACGATTAAATAACCATGAGCTTCATTTGTAGCGTCCTCAAAACTTTGTAGGAAAAATGATTTATTACCCGGGTGTATTTGTTGAGCAAGTATGTTCATCTGTAATCTGTCTCTGGGGTTTTTAAACAAAACCATGTAATTAGTATTCAAACTAATGGTACGACTGTTTTTCCCCTGATGAAAAACATTTTGGGTAAGCATCATAACACTCATATTTCTATGATGACGGTACTGGGTGAAAAGTCTGACTACTTCAGGATGCTCCGAGGCCTGAAATATAACATCGTCTAATATAATCAAATGACTTTGATCAAGAGGAAATAGAGATTCATCTTGAAATGATTCAGGCAAATCTTTGATGAACTTTATATTTGTATTCTTTTCCTGCAGTTCAGCATACATGGGCTGGAAAGAAGTATAAATCCACACAATATTTTGAGGTTGTACATCCATTACATGAATACAATTTTGCAATACATTCTTGCCAAAAAAAGTTTTTCCGCACCTGCTGGGGCCCACGACTAAACAAGAAAAAGGAACACGTAGTCTGGGCTCAAAATCAATTTGACAGGGTGAAAACATTTTGTCTCTTCTTATTATTTCTCAATACCCAAAAGGCAAAGTATTTCCGCCGTCTAGCAGACGTCTCTTATCAAACACAACTCGGAACTTTTTGGTGAATGACACATTTTTCAAAACGAAACCCTTTTTATACCGTACAATGTTGTGTTGCGGGGCCTCAATTACCCTCCCCCTCTCAGAGTTTTGAACGTAGCCTTCCACCAGATCTGCCAGACTGTCAAAGTTCACTCGTTCACAACATTCGTGCGTTTGTGTAATGCCTTTCACACGCATCACAACCTTTTTTTGATTTTTGGTCTGATAAGCATAACTTTTAGGGCCTGCTGAAACAAACTCTTCTGCTGAAACAAACTCTTCAATCGTGTCGCCTCCCAGCTCATCTGTCAGATCCCCCAGATAAACCCCCATGGGCAGTGGAATCTCACCCTGTCTTGTCACATAGATGATACTATCTGTGTCGTAGTAGAAGACTCTGCTGTAATTTCTCCAATTCACTGTACAGTTTGTGGAGATTGATTTAAAGTATTATGGCAAAAAGTTTGATACAGCGTAATTCTGGTATATTCATTTTTATGTCATCTGATATAGGCTATGCAGGATGTTAAGTGTTGGTTTGTGAGAGAAATGTATGTGCGTTAATTTCAGGACTCCTAAGGGAGCAGGAGAATTGAGTCACACACAATTAGAGAGACAATGGTCCTTCTCATTCTGGGTAAGCTGACTTCGGGTGGATGGAAGTTCAGAGATGGCTGGGGGGTATGAAGACAGTTAGGCGTTGTTGGTGAGCTGGTTCTGAGGATGTCATGAGATGATGACTGTTACATTTCCAACAAGTATGGCTTTCATAAAGAAACACATGACTTAGGTGATAAGATGTGTTTTGTTGCAAAGTGAGCCTGTTTGGTTTTCTGCTGGCCAGCGCTGAGTCACTGTGACAAAGCATATTTTGCATCTCCCAATGAGATGACCTGAAAAGATGACCAGCTGACCTAACCCCTCCTTCTTATTCTGGTATATCTCCTGTTGAGTCCTGGCATTCGCCCTCTCTTCTCATGCTGCCAGGACCGAAAGGATCTCCGCAGCACGCGAACCAGGGCAGGAGTGGGCCGGCATACTCCTTACAATATAATTGTATTATATTATATTGTATTGTAATGTATTATATTGCATTGCATTATTACCTTTTATAATTAAAACAGATTATTGTTTAAACTGGTATCCGGGTGTTCTCTGATTTCCTTCCTGTTATGATTTTAAGCAGGACTCGTCAAAACGACACGCGGAGCCGAGTGGGGTTGTAAAAACCTCAAAACTCCTACAAAGTGGTGACCCAGACGTTTACGAGTGGGGGTTCAGAGGGAGTCACATCAGCAGCCAGCGGACTAAGCTGTCCAGGGGTGACACCTCGAAATACTTTCTGACAACTAAAAACAGAGCTCTATACAAAATATCAGGTAAGCACGGATACCCGTTACACTCAAAATCTGTGATTTGGCTATATTCAAATTTTTTAGAGTTGTCAGGAATATTTCTCAGTGTCTAGTCTTCACGCTAAAGATAATGCAATGCATATTTTAGCATAGGTAGGTAACTAACTAATAATGATAAGATTAATAAAGCAACGATTAGGAACCTCGTGGATTTTTCAGAATCGTACGACTAACTCGTTAGCTACACGTGAAGCGATGAGGAGTGTAAGTTGAAGGTGAAAGGCCCCATGCGTTTTTTTCAGAAATCGACACGGCTAACCCATTGGGGGAGTTCAGTGGTTTCCTAACGATTCCATCCAGAACAAAATTGAATAATGTTTTCCAGTCTCATATGAGCTGCAGTTGCATTATAAGTAAATCCAAGGGGAGATACGCAAATTTCAAAAAAACATTTTGAAAGGACCGGAATCTCGTTCTCTTGTTCTGTTGGGTTTAACGCCCATTCTGTTGAAAGAAATATCGTATCTTAAAAGCTGAATAGACAGCGTGGAGGATATATTTATGTGCTTATGAATGAATAGAATATAATATTGAACATAGAATGGCCTTAGTCAGATAAAGAAATGCGTGGTCACCATGGTTAAAGAAAGCCCCCCTTTTTCTTCACAGCTTTCCCTAATTAGCTGGAAGCAGCAGCCCGAAGTGTGACTGCTTGTGCTTCTTCTCAAAATGCCTCAAGAATGGCTGCTGAGCGTTGAATTTAAAACAAGGAGTGACTAATCAACGACTGGTCTGAAGTTGGAATGAATAACATTGAAAATTAATAGATCAATGTGTCGTATGATATTTAAATAAAATAAGAAACTATAATTTGTCGTTTTTAGCATAGTTTTTGGGGATGCAGTTACGTCACATTGTGGGTTTTCATGAGAAGTTTTGAGAACTGATTGTTACTATTGCATTGCATTGTGAATTTTGTGGTATTTGTCATTAACTGAGAATTGTACTTAATTATATTTCAGAGGAACTTAATTGCATACGGTGGCGTTCAGGAAAGTAGAAATGGGTTTTGCTGAGTATATGAAGTACATGCAGGTTAAAGTTTGATTCAAATTGAATATAATAGTGGATTATTCCACCTAGATTGGACATGGAAAGATGAAAATGTGTTGGGCATTGGATGGCGAGCTCACTGTGAGAAATATATATTGTAATGTTATTTAGGAGTTGTATTGATCATGCAACAGTGAGGTTCAACTCTAGGTGTTGTGAACTGGCCTTGGCTGGTTAATTTTTTTTATTGAAGCCAGACTACAAGTCGTATGGTTTAATTTTATTGAACTCAGTCTCCAAGCAGTGTAGTTTATATCTGCACATGTATTGAGTGTTCACCTCCCCTTCCCCCACTCACATGAGGCCAGTGCTATACTGCTAAGCTATTTGTCCAGCAAGTTGGCATACGAGATGGTGGAATAGTGGGAGTAAAGATGTACACGAACAATGAGAGTAGATTAAGTTGTTTTGTTTTTCATGCTTTTCACCAAGGCTCATTTGAGTGGTTATTGTTTTAATGTAGTGTTGTTTTGTGTTATATTGTGTAAGATATAATGTACCCACACGCATGTGGTTTATTTGTCACAGTTCATTTTTAAAGTCAGCCACCTCATGGCTAGATCTCATCTCTGAGAGTCCATTGGGTTAATGAGTAAGAGGTCCTTTTGTTCTTCAGGCCACATGTTCAAGTCATTTGACCCCATGAGGTCAAGAGTCATTCTGTTAGACCACAATCTTGTGTAAGACAAATCATTGTTCTTTTGTCCCATTTTGAATTACATAACATTTTATTTTGCTAGTAGTTGGAGTTTGGTGTTTGCTAACATTTTTTAGAATGACATAGTCCTACACTTCAAATTACATTGCTGTGATCTGATTAGTGTGCTCTGCAGGCTTACTATTGTTCTAACCAAGCAGTGGGATTTTAAGTACAGGGAGGTTCTTTCATAGTGTGTGAAATATGCGATGCTGGAAACATGTAGGTGTTGAAAAACTTAGTTTGGGTAAATATGTCACAATGGATGAAACAATTATTAGAGGGAGTTTTTGTAATATCATTAGTAGACATTAATTCTGTTTTTGAGTTTATGAAGAAAGAGTAGAAAGTAAACAGGAGGGATCTGTTCATGTTTAAACATGACAGAGGTGCTGCACGGGGCTAAAAGCCATCTCACACTGTTGGCTAAACACAGAGAGGTGATTGATGAGAGAAGCTTGTGGAGAGAGAGAGAGAGAGAGAGAGAGAGAGAGAGAGAGAGAGAGAGAGA